>NW_008751770.1:369259-372050 GCF_000715545.1 Opisthorchis viverrini | reverse complement strand
AGGTCATTCAGCAGGCAGGCGAGCTCATGAGTACATGTTCCTAACAGGGTCAATTTTCATTCACTCTGTATTGCGCACGCCCAGCCAACTGCTTCATACTTTTAAATCTTCATCTGTTCTGCATTAGCCAGGTTTTCTGTGTTCGTACTACGGTGCAATCTAAAACTTCCCCAACTAGGCAGGTTTCAACTAAAGGTGATTAACTGGTATAACCGAAAATAATTTATTGGATTAAGCCTTGGGAGATATATTCTATTGGTCAGCGCTTTCCGCTCGAAAGAGATTCTTCGAAAACATACAAAACAGACAAGTTCTAAATGCAGCCAAACTACATTTTACTCTGTCCCTAACCAAGCTATGTCATCCTCACTAGTGAGGTACGGCACCTATCCTTCATGTTGCTTCATATTTCCAGCCGATTCTTCACTCCATAAACATGCATAAAAATCTTTACTTCCCGGTTTTGTTCTAAAGTTACAGTCTTCAGTGCTCGTAATAACATTTCATCCATATGAAAAGTATCCGTGCATTACACACAAAACTGCCTACGTTGCAGTGTATGTGTAACTTGGCTGCGCTGCTCGTTTGTCCCCCGGGGGATGGGATTGCTAACTGTCTGTCACCAGTCAAAGAAGCATAATGTATCATCTCGATTGCTTATGAATCGTCTGCAATCCAAACTTGATGAGCCTTTGCTAGGTGATCCTTCGCCATGATCTGACACTTCAAGTTCCTGGCTGCTAGTGAGCGATGTTCAAACCTTTCCAATGGCCGGCTGATTCAAGTACGCCGTCGCATAAATATTATCAGTGCTGGCCTGAGAAGGAGTATTCGAACTCATACTTTTACTATAGAGAACATTTAGAACATAAACTTCCTTAGCTTAATCAAATGCCATCTCGGAAGTTGTCTACCCTAACGGCAGTTGTTACCTTGGGGCAACATTCTTCAGGCGAGTGTCATCTTTTGTTTCCATCCATCATTCCCTCATACGGGATTTTCCGCTGTATCGTGTCGTGGTTTGAGAAGTGGTGAAGAGTATTTGTCGGCTGCAGTGCGCATGACCCCTACAACAACCTTCTACAACACTAACAGAAATGTTATGCGGCGTGTATTTGATATAAATGTATCTGCACATGTAACATTCAGAGTCTAGCCAGATATTTTGTATTGTCCATTTGTCATCTTCAGCGGATTCCTGAGGATGGCGATATAACAATCAAACAGTTCACCCAGCCGAAGTCTGCTTCCGATAACTTGTCCTTTCTTAGTAAATACCGTAAATGTGAAATATGCGAACACTTATGAAATCTTAAAACAACAATTGAAGATGATTCTCTCCAGTTACATATGATCAGTTAGGTTCGACACACCCGTTGCTTAACACTACGGGAGCAGTCGGACATAAGAACAGTGCTGTTCGCTAGCTTCTTCAACTGATGACGTCAGAGTCATCCTTCGGGAGAGAGTGCCTGCAGAATTTGCCCTGTCATAAGGAACCTTCCCTTGTTATTCACCCTCTGGTCATTAATGGCTTTTACGGTCTTCAAGTACGCGTACGCCCTTCTGTTGAATGTAAAACATTTGCGTCTGAAAATTTCCCAGCATCGACGGTGTAAGAAAATTCCTCGAATTCTCAAATTTTAACAAAAGATCTGGGGATTCCACGCGCAAATCTGATAAGTCAGTGGCCTGAATATCCTTAAGTTGACGAAAATTTCTCGTGAATGTTTCTTTCTCTGGAGCATCCTCAGTAAACAATCTCTGAAGTGTTCTTAGATGCAGAGTAGAGACGTGATGGTGAGGGGAGCCAAGCGGAGATTTATTGCGTCTGTATTGCCGAATGCTATGATAATCACCCAGTCTCGAGGAAGGCTGCAATATTAGAGAAAAACTCGGAAAAGTTAGGAACGGACTACGAGAGGTCGAAGTTGTGAAGTATCGATAAGTTGTAAAGAGACATGGATGCATTGAGGAAAGGATCAGAAAATGCACCAAGATAAAGGGAAGCTGTGGTAGGGAACCGCACAAGTGTATAAAATGAACTGATTGATAGCTGCCCAAGAAATGGAGTTTGCATTCAGGATCCAGTTTTTCTAGATCTTTAATAAAATATCACAAGGATTCCTCCGGGACCGAAACTACGTATGTTTTGTATGCGTGATGCAAGCAAAGCTCGACAAGGTTCCCTGTCGACTACTGCTGCCTACTAGTAGCTAGATCTTGCTACAGTTGCAAAATCTCCATAAGTTTACTTGGCGCTGTGGTTAGATAGCCTACTGGCGAACAATCGTGTTTTAAAGCAGGACCTGCAACATTCCGGTTTATCTACCTACACTTGTTAACTACGGTCCACAGTTTCCACTAGGTAAACATTTGAGTTGACTGATCCGATTCAGATCAGTCATTATTATTCAGAGGAGTTTCTTTTACGAATACATCGCTGCTGATTTTCCGTGCGAGCAAGCATTCCAGCCTGCGTGTTTATCTAGTAAAGCACAAACACTGGATTTGGAAAATTAAGCTAGCCTCCTACTGATATATTACTGTGCTTCTGCTTTTACCCCACGTGCGATGTGAATTCTTTTAATTAAAATTTACAAAAGAATCGTCCGTTTCTAGCTGACGTGCATAGGGCATACATCGGACAACCGCAGCAAAACAACTCAATGTAACCTTGAAAACCTTGAAGTGTAATATTGTCCTATTTGCCTTCAATTTTTGAAACATAATTTGAGGACGCGTCTACTTCTAATGTCCTTGGGACCCACTGACACCCACTTTTGGCCTT
>NW_008751770.1:314531-369186 GCF_000715545.1 Opisthorchis viverrini | reverse complement strand
GCACTAGTATCTTGATCATTTTCTGGTTATTTACATATTCATATTCTGAGTACAAATCATACTGAACCTTCTCGATGTCTCTGTTATCTTGGTAGAACATTGAGACCAACGGCCTAATGCAAAAATTCCTATGTGAACTAAGATTAAATACTTTCGAGTCTGAAACAGTCATTTTGGATGAAACCTTTGGAATGTTTCATATAAAACCATCTATTTTCTGGCTGATATTCTCACTTGGACGTAAGTTATGTTGCATTAAACGGGGCGGGATGAGAAAAAGCCATAGTGGGGCGGTCAATGATAAAACAGAGTATGATAAATTTAAGACTATGATTTTTAGACAGTGTATTTTAGTAGAAATTCGGATTTGCATAAACTTTGGTTGTAATCTCATAGGCTGATCGAGCGTCTGGTATTCAGTTGGATAATGCAATTTGAATTCATAGGCTAAAACCAAAATAGATGAAAACATTTAAAGGAAAGGCAAAGAAGGATCCACCCTGAATGTTCAGACAAACATTTTTCATCGTCTGATGTGACAGTGAGTTAGCTTCGGTGCGTACAAAGCCACTATTCTTGTGGGACTGTGCTGTCACTCTGAAGACAGATTGAACTACAGATTTTCTTTGATTAAAAATGCAAATTCTCTATGAAAATGGTGGGAGTTCCTCTTCGAAATCCATTCATACCAATTGACAGGCAGAAACTTTGAGCCTAGCTGACTTAGATTTCACCTGAAAGACTGACAGGGATTTTAAAATAGATTGTAGGTTCCACCGCTAACTATGGTGCACTTTTATTCCTTACGGCTTGTATAAGAATGCGTGTAATCTACTACCAACTAACTATTACGTGAAGTATCTTCACAGCTAGAACATGAAAAATCATATGAACGATGAAGTCTCGGTATTTGCAGTTGGAGAAAATGATGATGGCTCAGGTTACAACAAGGGCTGTTGGTATATTCCCTGAGCTGAGCATTTTGATTACAAACTTTCCTTCGCTGGTGGAAGTGCCACCATCCGTGAATTGTGCATAAGTATGCGGATACCTTAAGTTTTATATGGTCTATCGAGCTACGTTGATCACCAATGAAGAACAAGGGTCGTATACCAGTGATAGTAACAATTAATCGACAAAAGTGTTAAAAAGGTTTTAACGCTGTTTGGCCGCGCAGTTGGTCGACATGAAGAAAACAATTATTCAGTCTTCGTTTGAGAGGTTAGAATGAGAAATCACATCACAAAGCTTAGACATCTTAGCCTGCTCTAACCTGTTCAGATTGACTAGGAATAGCAGGCTTCCCCAGAGTGTCAGGGCTTTGGGATTCATTTATTTCCAAAATCAAAGGTAAAACATGTTGTTCTATACCACTCGGAATGAAAAGCGAATCCACTGCTTTCTGCTTTCGCTGAGGACTTAATAAAATAATGAAACCAGTGAACGGTGTAGAGTAAGAGAGCGATATAAATTCCACGGTTGGTGGAGCTACTTGAAAACTTTTGGTCTCTCTGACTAAAGGTTCGAAGTCTGGTGTTCAGTATGTCGGTGAATAACAAGGGAATACGGTAAGCAAAATCCGACTGTGATGAACTTGGTCTCATATGATATCAAGAGGTGGACAAATCCTTTAATATAATCGGTGGAACCACGCATATCCATTGTGTTAAAAAAGGCTTCACTTGTCCTTTATGTTTGCTTATTCATCCACTGATATTTTTATCCCTTATAAACAGGCTGTTGAAACCGAGGCAAACCAGAGGTAGTTTATATTCATATATCGCTAGGGTATACACTGAATTGTTCTAGTGAATAATTTAAGAAAAATGGTGAAAATACGCAGAGGTAACGCGAACATATTCGATAGAAAACTTACATAAGTCTTCGATATCTTATGAATTAGTAAAAGCCAAGAGGCATTGTGCAGCTATTTCATCCATATTGAAAACTAGCAGAATTTCAAACTCCCAACTTTTCGGCCAGTGGGTGAATACTTAACTGTTTTTCCACGATCGGCTGATCAGTAGTGTAAGTCTCCTTAGACACGGCCCATCACCATCCATCCATCTACATGATGTGGTTCCATGTCGACTGTTGCTCTAGTGACGAATTTTCAGATGGAATTTCCACTCGTTGTGCAAATTCCCCATTCTCTTAAGATACTTGTTGGAAGAGTTGTGCAAATTGCTCATTCTCTTAAGATACTTGTTGGAAGAGACTTGGAAATTTTCGCGAAGTCAACATACCTTCGAACCTCTCTAGAGGTTCCTGGGGGCAAACACCAGTGGCGTTTGCAAAACAAGAGTGAATCTCCTGCATAGCATGACATTTGGGTATGGACTGGTTTCATCTACACAACGCTGAATCTTTTAAGACTTCTAAATCCAGTAGAAATTAAACATCAGAATAGTGTAAAGATTCGGAACAGGTTGCCAGCAGCATCAAAATCAAGAACATGGTCCAACATTCCCTAAGCTTTCTTGCTGTCTAGAACAAATGGAGTAGCCTACTTCAATGAAAACGCAAACGTTCAAAGTTTCTTTTGGAAAGCGATGCTTGTTTGCGAACTCGGTGTGCTACTCTGTTATGAACAGTCTAGCCTTTAACAGCTCACGTTTGTGTGAGGCCGCACTATAAACTACGAAATATCACAGGATCCTTTCATGTGTTCCGGGTAAAATATCGGTTTGTTGAGCACATGTTCTGAATTTCTGTTGTGTTATTCTACGAGGCTTCCAGTTTAACCCGCCCTCCATTTTTCATGTTTCACTGAGTGAATGTGTAATGTAACAGTTCAGTGTGAAGTGAAAATTTAATTTTTTAATTTCATTATCAGCTTTATACTCTGTTCACCGATCTGATATCACAAGCCGACAGCACAAGCTTGGTGAACACAATCGGTGCGCAGGATTCGGAAGGCAAAATTTCCAGTAAGTAAATAAAAGACCTTCAACCTGGGTAGTTGGAAACTGTCACTAGGGAATCCAGTCCACTATCTTTAATGCTCACACTATCTGGAAATTTCCTTTATCCAAGTATGCTTCACACTAACCGTTAGTCGAGTGCAAGAGTTACACTGAATAGTTGGAACAAAAAACCATATTACTTGGTCACACGAGTTTTGTCTATTTATTTCACTGTTTCACCGACCCGTGCAGTAAAATTGCCTTCTGATTGATTCCAAGTGCTTGGACCGAGGATAACTGTGAAGATATGAGCCGTCGGCACGAAAATATGATAATTCATCTCAGCTTGGAAACCGATCTGTAATTGCTTGCAGGCAAATTCTTTGATGGTTAAGATCAAAGGATTCAGTTTAGAGCATACCGGTGGCTGCTAGTGACAAAAGTCCTCATCACTACAAACCTGCATCTGTTATTACCCGCCACTTTTTGTAGCCCATGCTCTCCCTTGTCCAAAATGCTCTCCAGACATCACTTCCGCGTGATCACGCAGTACCTCGAAAATGATCTTTCACATGTGACTCTCGTTTACACCAGCTCTTCATAGAGCTTAAACGACCCATTGTTGATCTTTTTTAAGCACACAGACCTCCGCGAAGAGTTTGTATTCGCTAACTCTGTGGTGCTTTATTCTTTCTGTCAAGAATAATAACATCAACACCATATAAATTTACTACACGCACTTCCCATAAGTTGCTGAAAACTCTTCGGGAGCCTACGACCGGTTCGGTCCTTCTTGTGGCTCATCAGGGAATCGCACTACTCGAATTACAGTCAACCTTAAGTTTTCGTTGAACCCAAATTTCACTGAATCAGCGAACTACACCCATTTGCATATCAATTTGGGGTTGGCGGTAAACTTACCTTGAACCCAGCTGAATCTCCCGTTTATGATGTTTTCAGCACCCCTATGAGTAGTTCTTTACGTCTATGCATGTATCGCAATATCTCGAATGTCACGTTAAGTGAAATATGAGTCGGCTTGATGAACTACATTCAGTTGAACAACATAGCAACTGGGCTCCAGGTGAGTCTCTTGTCAAAACTAAATTTGGTGTCCAACCGACTGTATGACAGCAATATCAGTTGGGAGGCTGGATTCTCTGCACACAAGCCTACATTACCAGGAGTAAGCATTTGAAACATACAAATTGGCCTCCTATTAGGCACCTTGGATTTGTCCAATATGTTTTATCTTAATAAATCGCATCTTTATTTAGTCTGTAAAAAATGTTGATGTTTATATCTACCCACGTTAGGAATCGTCATCCAGAGGCATTTGTTGAATAGTAGTGAGTTCATGCCTTCGAAGTCACTTCTTATTCATGCAGAATTAGGAGAAGCTAACTTGTCATACACTCTATCATGTAGAATTTAAAAAAAAAACACGAAAGCGCAGGTTTATCATTTTTTGAATTGGTGGCCTTTACATCAACCATACATACAATGCAGGTTGCGGAAAGGATAAAATCTGGTGTGACGATTGGATTCCCCCTATTCCGCAAAATTACGAAGGACCGGTACTGGTATTTCCTCTGGATACTCAACAACTAATGAGCCTAATGATTTCATTAAGCCATAAAAAGGTAAGATATCCTATCCAGCATGATCCTTCCCACCAGCGATTTTTGAAGGTTGAGCCGTTTGAAGTATATAAAATGTTTGTATGCTCGTGGAGCAAGCATCGCCAAAGTTCGAACTATCAGCTTATGGTTTGTTTCGGTTTGTATCAAAAACTCAAAAACATGAAATCCGTCCTCGTGAGCTAGCTAAGCGATTTTAAACTAGCACATTTAGATCAACAATAAAAGAAATGATGGAAGGCATCAAAAGACCAGCAATTAATTCACAATATCAGGCGTCATCTATTGCATTTCAGTGACACAGGGATTCTTAGTTTTGCCGAGCGAAACTTGGTTTTCTTCCAGAGCGGCTCTGAGAGCAATAGCACCTCTGTGAAGTGAAACTGTTTTTTGTAAAGATCGCTTAAAGCGGTTCTTGATAAGTTGATTCGTTTCTAGAGCATTCATGTTGTAGTAAAAGTACCAGGGGTATTTCGGTACGTCTAGGAATTAACGAAGATATCTTAGCAGTACATACATATATATGTTTCACACAATAACGCTTGCTTGTTTGCTGGTTCTGTGGATTCGCACATTACTCACTATTATTGTGTACTTTGTAACATGGCGTTTATTCAGCGGGGTAGGGTTCAACTTTAAATAATTCAAATCGATAAACCAAACCGACTGGAGAGCTCAGAGTCATGCTGAATGTTTCTTTTAGGTATCGGAATACACAATCCACCAGATGGGGAGTTGATATTGTACGAAACTACGAAAGCCCCGTATCTGATTTCCCGAAAACTTGTAGATAAATCTCACTGCCCGGCTCAGTTACAAAATCACATCTGCCTATCAACACACTAAGTTTGGACCAGGTAATTTATTTTTTACGACAACTTCGTACGAAATTAGTTCTCCTAGTTGCTTTCGGATGAGCTTTTCAGAGAACCCCTTTATCAGTGATGCGAAACTATCTTCAAATTTTCCGACTGGTACTTAACCAAAATAAATATTAGAGATGTAGTGAGTGGAGCTTTCAGTTTGGATCAGGCATGTCGGTGATCAAATTTGCACTGCTGATGTGTGCATTCGCCGAAACCTAACGGAAGCACACGCATTTGAAAAGCACATCCCGTTTGAAGGCGCACAATTTGACATCGTCTGCCAAATTTCATAACAAGGTTTTGCAAATTAAGGGTAGCATAAACAAACAGAGATGTATTATTTAGTTACCCTAAACATTTCCCTACTATTATGCACTGTAGAGTGAAAAGTAACTTTTAGGGTTTGGTCGAACTAACGTATTTGCCTGTGACAACCCACACGAATCAACTTGGGACTGATAAATCTTTCTCGGGTTATTCAGACCATAAAGGTATCTCGGTGTACCTTAAGTAGAGAGGAGAATCTTGACGCAACGTTCAAACACTTTCTTCATGCGGAACAGGCGTGTTCGAATCTCACAATTCCCTGTAACGTCAGGTATCTTATTCTAAAATAACTCATAGGTGGAGCATAAAAAGATCAGATGTTTTGTCGGCTTGATTAACCGTTTTAAGCAGATTCGCTGGTTCCACGCGTCCTATGACCGGTTCGCACAGCTTGGTATTTCTAATAGGGCGCACTAAGGTTTCACTATCTGCTGACCTCTCTACAGCAGCTGATCATCGGTATTTAGTAACTCGCTTTATCAATAATGAGCCTTTGTTTAACACCTCTTAATTACTAACCCGCAGGTGCGGGATCTAACCAAAAGCCATAAACTCAACTACAAACTCGAAAAACCACTCACGTTTTCCACTGAACCGCAGTTGGTTGCTGGTTGAGGGAAATTATATCAAAATTCAAAGTTTTGTTGTGGACGGTATTGACTGTCGACCAAACACAGCCATCTTCCAGCTCTCTAAACAGCCAAACATATTTGTCTTGAATAATTAAGCAGACTAAGTAAGTTTCCACAGAGGTAGGGGAACGACGTTCTTCTTGGAAGCATTTCTTCCTGTAGGTGGAATATCCCGTTTAATGCAACCTAGTTTGGAACCACACAATTTTCCACACCGCCTGGAGACCTCACTTTTTAGGTACCCAGTTTGAAAGTAGCTTCATGTTGTTTTTCATGCAATATGTAAACAGTAATCAGACCTCCTGACATCCCATTACAGGTTTTCTTCTGTTTCATACTACCAAGGCAATTTGAAAATACCTTTTGGCGTCATGCTAGCCCTCCGGTATGATGTATGCAGAGAAGTGATGTATCAAAATGGTCCTCATGTAGTTATTAAAGCACAGGCTACTTGAATCATCCGGACTGGAATGTAATGGATTTATGTTAGAACAGTTTAAGTCAGTAAAGTTCAGGTAGATTTGATGGCAAAAGCTATGGTTTTGCCATTAGCAGGTGCGGCTATTAAATGTCCAACTGGCTGAACTGGGACAACAAGTTTAAGTAAGGGAACAGGAAATTATGTCTAGCCGTGTTTCCAGATCTCACCATTCACTGCATTAAGATATACTGAACGACAGAAATCGTTGTGCAGAAGGGTACCCAGACCCTACGAAGAGCTAAAAATGGGTTGTCTAAGCAGCTTGCCATTATAACTTATGAGAGACATCATGCGTCCATGCGCCAGTGATTTTTTTAATAGAAAATTTCACTTTACGCACCAATTCGCGGTAAGATTTTCTTCTCCTACAAACCTCACTCATAAAGGATTTACAACAAAGTCCCTACTCAACTGCCATCTTAGACGTGAAGTCAAGAGCAGCCACCCACTTGGGGTTTTGTGTTGATGTATTGCTACATTTGGCTGAAGAATTTTTGTATCGCAAAAGTCACATTGTTGATTCATTTTAAGTTTCGTTCTCTGAGGGATGTGATAACCAGACAGTAACTGTGGAATGAGTATTTGATTGCCTTTGGGACTGCCCAATTCAAGATTTTTCTGATTTCCACATCTATAAAAAGCGACTACATCCACGATATCTGTACAAGCTACTGAGCGAAGCGAAACAAGTTCTAGCCTCCAGACCCAATATACAGAGAGCCTCTACGTCAATTTCAAAGCAGATCACCGTTGTTGGAGACTTGCATGGCCAGTTAGCTGACTTACAGACAATTTTGCACAAGGTGAGATGACACCCTTACGACGTATAAATATATTTGCGCTTCTGAATTCCAGTTATGTACTTCATTTCGACTTGGTTTGTAGGTGTACGGAATGCTGTACCACTGAATATTCCCGTTTGCCTGTAGATTAGGAGGTCCAGTGAATTTTTCCTCAGCAATGGTTTTTTTGTGCTTGGGAGAAAAAAAGTTGGTAGGTGGAAACATTTATTGGGAGGCGAATTTTACTCGTATAAATTAAGCGATGTTTATTGATGCTTGATTACTTGAGGACCAGATACTGTCTCTCTTCGCGTACCGGCCACTGTAGAGCCACTGTATCCGACGAAGGACAAACGATCTACAAGGATTTAGCAGTGGCACACACAGATCCATTAGTGACTCGTCTTCCAAAGTGAAAATCCAATGTCTTTTCCAACGACCGCCTTAATGACTAACCAGGTTTTGCCTGACATTTGGTCTTCTATTAAGTTAGAGTAATTCAGATGAAGTAATGTTTCCAGAACACTTCCATCAGACATGTTTACAAATTTCAATGGATATTTGAAAAATCCTGAACCAAATGGTATTCTAAAAACGTTCGGATTTCTCACAAGTGGGTCATCAGCTGGCTAATTTAGAGTCAAAACTTTTCTGTGTCTTTTTATTAACAGTGTGATAGTTGATGAAAATGAGTGACCTCTGAAAGATTGTTTAGGGTTATCTATTCCTTTAGTTGAGGTTTTTACGCAGAACTCCGTGTCCATTCTAGAGAGTAGCTGGGCGTTTATTGCCCTGGATTCCGACCAGTGCGGTAGTAAAATACCTGATCAGTGAGAAGTACCAAATCAAACCTATCCATTCTGGTGAGCTTCAATATTTTAAAAGTCATCATCAGAAACACCCAAGTGCACTGAGGTGCTTACAGTCGGGTTTCTTCATCCATCACAAAAGGCACCTGAAAGCACTTGGTTAGCATTTGCTAATCAGTTCGAGAAAGACTCAGAGACGTACTCAAAGAACACATGTTTGAGTTTTGACCGCTAGGATGTTTCTTGTTATTCTCTCGACCTTTTAAGGTAACTGCAAATGAGCTCATCGGATAGGTTTTATCGGAAGCAATTCCACTGCCTCGACGACTACTCAGATGGCTCAAGAAGTTCTGTTGAAACAAAGCTGCGGCTGGAATATTGTATACTTATTTCCATCTCGATCTGTACAGCCGTTTTTACACACGAATCAACAGTGGTGGGCAGCCAAATCTTCTATTGGCTAGTTTTCTTCTGCCAAATATGAACTCCGCACAATTACGGATTTCGTAACCGATTGAGCAATACTTATGATGCCTGAGTGAGAGGTGACGACAGGTTACCTGAGAAATCTTGAGACAAGTCAAAACACGAGAGAGCTGTTTACTTTTGCACGCTACTAGTTGGAATCTGGTGTTCCAAATTTATTTGCCATCTCGGGTTTCTTAGTTTGAATCATTTACATGGGGCAAACTGGTTCTGTCCAGTATGGAATCCTTGCTTTGTGGAAGCAATTTTCTGAAGTAATAAGTAAATGTTGTCCTACTTTAATACGGTAAACTTTTATCCTCACCGCCTCTTAACAGCCTTGTAGAATCATATAGCCTAAGTTATGAGTGAGCACCACAAGTGAAGGTGAGATAAATTCAGTTCGCTCAATGCTTTATGATAGTCAGCTGGACGTTTTGACAAACATGCTGGGAGCTCACCCAGGAACACTGCTTACTTATCCCCCTGTTGTTTAGGCTCCTATTGTGTGTACGTGGAATAATCAGTCAAGTGGACCTTTGATATCTCTTTCACATGGTCGGTGTAGGAACTACATAACAGGTGGCTATATCTGGTAGGATGGGATAGTGTTCTGAGGTTCGCTAATAACTTGGTTGAACATCTTGACTGAACGCAGGGATTTAACTTGTTAATCTGTCGATTCTCAGGCCCATACGTTATTTTCTACTTACTGGCCTGGTGCTACTATTCCTGTATTTCACTAGAATGGCCTACCTGATGTGACCAACCCGTACATTTTTAACGGAGATTTCGTGGATCGAGGTCGATGTTCCGTTGAAACGATGGTGATTATCCTGACTTTAATGCTGCTTCGACCGACTGCAGTGTACCTGAATCGCGGGAACCATGAAGATTATTATGTGAATTGCCAGTGAGTGCGAAAGTACTGTTTCCTCAATAATACACACTTGACTGAAAATTAGCGCCACTAGGATCGACCTGACATTACAGGACCTTTTTTTTTGTTGCTCCGAACGGTTGCGAGAGAAAATCATTTGACACAGACTTTTTCTGTAAAAAAAAACTAGAAATTTAGCATAATCACTGCACTTGAATTCATTCTCTTTTTTTTACCCTTTATATCGCCACCCCGGTGGTGAGGAGGAATGATACTTTTTGCGCTTGTTCCGTCAACTACCGGTGTTATTTTGTCCCGGTCGGTTTGTGTTAGGATATATCTGAACAAATGAAGGCGTGATATTCCGACGACGATATACTTTAATGTAGGTGCAAAGCATAGATAGACCTTAGGTGTGAAAAGTTCGTAAGTTCGTAAATTCTGTTCAGAATTGTAGGCTTGAAGTGGATGTGGTGATATAACTGCATATCGAGTTGTTAAACGTGGAAACCGAGCTAATAGATGCCTGTTTTCCTATATTGTGCCATATGGAGCTCATAGAAGTTCACTATGTATTGTGTTCCGTGTTATGTTTTCATTGGTCAGGAGATCAAAATGATAATGCCTGGGCGTCTTCTGGTCTCCGATCACATAATTTATCTCTAACATCATTGATCCTATGGAGCAGAGGAATGATGCATGTTTTTACGTTTTTAGTTATTCCATGGTTTTATCAAACCTGGTGAGTCATGTGGCTAGTTTGTTACGTTCGCTTTCTCTGCCTTCCGAGTTTGACGGCATCAGCTTGAATATAAGGATAGCTTCCGTTCAAACGGTGTCGTACAGTTGGCAGTACTTTTTTAAATGTGGCTGGAATAGTCCGAATAAAATTGATTAGGTGAGTAGTGCCATAAATCAAGAATACGGAAAGGCATCCGTTATATGAGGTGGGATTGATGTAAAAAGAAACAAAACATGGATGCCTCTGAGGAGTAAACCTTCAGTAAACCTTCCGTTTATCAAACGTTGTCTTCTCATTGTCCTTTCAATCGTGGCAAGAGTTTCAACCGATTTATTTTGTGGTTTATTTTACTTCTTAATTTTAAAGTGAACAGCCCGATGGCTGAGGAGAATCTTTTCAGTTTGCTATTGTCACGAACCATTTGAAATCAAAACTAACCTCTATTTACCAGCATCGTTGTCTCCTTGTTGAAATTCGCGCCTACTTTTTTGACCGAGAACAGGTCTAAATTCGGATAGAACAGTTCTGGTATGTTGTTAGTGATCGTATATTTAGACACTTACTTTGAGCAATCGCGACTGTTGCGAATTTCTCAGTAGTATATCAAGTAAAGCATGAATTTGCAATAGATGCTTTCTGGAACTATTTTCTCATAAAAGATGTTACCTTGAACTTCTTGATATTTTGATGGTTTCATTGCCAGATACGGTTTCGTTAAGGAAATCCAGAAGAAATACAAAGTGAGTCATTTGCTCTTACGTTTGCCATCCTACCAGGGAGGTCATTCACCCTCAACTAATGGAATTCAAGGCACTGCCTCCAGATGTTATTGACAAATGAACTTCACACTTGTCTGTGAAATGTTTTGTCTCCGAGAAGGTGGCCTACATGGAGTGAAAATATTATTTTTGTCCCCTTCAGAACACCAAATTCCGCCCAAACTTAACCGTGTACATTCGACCTCAATTTCGATATTTTTGAAACTAATCCGAAATGCTCTACTAAAGAAGACTCGTGCGGAAGTCTTCTGATATCTTGAATGGAATTGCGAAAAATCGCCCATATACTTATCAGTGGTATCTCTGTCCTTTGTCTGCTCAGTAGATTGAGAATCATCCTTTATGCTGTGGTGGCCAAGGTGCTGCCTGACGGGTTGCATTAATTTTGTTGGATTGTCAGAAGATGTGCCGCAGTAGGATGCCTGGCCCACACAACTGTAACGATCCCTGCGTCCCTCAAAGCTCCAAAATGCAACATAGATTTTCTTCAGTGAAACCCTGTTCTCTTACACCTGATTCGTCTCCATGCAGAGGACGCAACTTTTTCAACAATATCATTCACCGCTTGTAAGACAAAACACTGTCCGTTTATCAAACGTTGTCTCCTCATTGTCCTTTCTATCGTGGCAAGGGTTTCAACCGATTTATTTTGTGGTTTATTTTTTAAAGTGAACAGCCCGACGGCTGAGGAGAACCTTTTCAGTTCGCTATTGTCACGAACGATTTGAAATCAAAACTAACCCGTATTTACCAGCATCGTTGTCTCCTTGTTGAAATTCGCGCCTACTTCTCTCCATATCTAATTCCTATGAACATTTCTTATACATACCTTATCTTCCCTGTGGGCAGAGGGAGTATAACTGACCAAACTGGTCACGAAAACTAACTCTGATCTCCTGACTAATTCGGGGATTTCATTCAGTTTCTGTCACATTCAGTTTTAAACTTAGCATATAACACATAGAAAGGTATTTTTAGTTACTGACCAAATAGAGACATTGGTACTTCCGCTTCTATTCAAAAAGGCTTAAGTGTTATATTTGCTGGGAAAACACTCCCTTGGTGAAATTTCACATAGGCGTTGCACATCAACATCGTCCAACTGGGTGTGAAGTACTGATGTTATCACTAGCCGCGCAACATATAGTAGCTCTACGAAAACTAAGACTCGATGCGGATAAGGCGGGAAAAGCACTATTTATTTACTCGATTGAATAAGTCATCTAACACGACAGAAGAATTGTCATTATGGTGTGCCATATCAGGCCGGCATATGTGCGTGCTTATCTGGATACCTGGCTATCAACCGAATCCACTGGTCAACACTGACATATTCCGCTCCAAACTCGGTGTTGTTGTATGGAACAACTAGAAATATGGGGGGATATTACGATACGTGTCCGAGCTGTAGCTAACCTTAAGCTATATGTTGATTTGATTCACTAACCACTGCAAAACTGGCGGCTACGATTCGTACCACGATGCCCTACCAGAGATTAGGAATTGCAACCATTTGATCTTCTAACTTGACCGCCTAACTTTCACAGTGCTGCTTCCACCTACAATGGCATCTTCAGTTATGTTATTCTCAAACTCTCGTTGTGTTTAAATATGTGATGCGAAAATTTAAAGAACGGTAAATGAAGGCTGAACTTTTTAAAACAATGTTTTGAATGTGAATTATGTTAGGAAAATCACTTCAAAAGAAATGGAACACTCTCGGTTGACACGTGTGTACTAACGGATATGATCATTAGTGTCATCAACAACATTTTCACTATGTTCAACATTATGATCACATCTACGTCACCATTTTCGCTAGCTCCGGCTTTAAAAGCATTATAAACCACTCCCAGTTATGTAGCAGTTACCGTTGTTCACTTACTGCGAAAGACATGAAGAAAGTCTATGATAACCGCAGCTTTCAAGCGCGATCCATTGAGATCCATTCTGAATGGCGAGATGGCCCAAGTGATCAGAGCGCCGATTTACTGAACGGAAGGACTGTAGTTCGAATCCGACCTCTGCCTCTCGACTTTCTCTGTCTAGTCTTGGGCAACCTGGCAATATCCCAGCCCTCGTGCAACCTTCGGGTGGCGTGGCATTTTGGCACCGAAAGAGTGCTACATTTGAACGATTCCGAATGGCGCTGAGCTACTGCCTCGTGCAACTTCGGGTGGCGTGGCATTTTGGCACCGAAAGAGTGCTACATTTGAACGATTCCGAATGGCGCTGAGCTACTGTTGTGAGTATTGAGATGGTGCCTATATGTGACAAATAATATTCCGGATTCAGCAAACGGTGACATACTTTGTTCCTTCAAGACTGGGTTTAACTTTGTTCCGTGTGGGTTAAATACTCTCAGTTTACTATGGACTGTCTTTTTGACTGTGTTGCCCATTCAAAGAGTTGACTGGCCGGTTTGAGACTTTCGCGTGATATAATTACTGCATGTCGACAGAGAGGTTCTACACATTGTGTCACGAATTCGAAATATCACTCTTAGATTCCCGGTTCCTTGGAAATACTGTTACTGAATGGTTTACTTGAGCTGGGTGAAGCGTATCATACTGCAAGGGTCGTTTCCATCATGCCAAAGGCAGCCATTGAAGTACAATGACTGATCACACTATTTGAACCACTGACCTTAGCTAAGGGCTCAGGGATCCTTACGCCGAAGTCGTATAACCTAGGTGTGAGAACATTGTGTACAGTTGCTGTTGCTTCCTTCACTCAGTAATGGGACGCAGCGGAAGCTCTTTTGTCTTCCCTGAAAAATATTCACGCTAAGAAATCACAACCCTTGCTTGGATAAATCTGGAATACACTGTGAAATCATAAAGGCTAAGGCCAGCCTGCCGAACGTATGGTAGACCTGCTTTAATTGAGTTACCTTTATTCAATAAGGTTCCCCTTGAAGACATATTAAAATCCTGGTTTTTTCTAATGCTGGGAGTATGAGTCTCTTTATTGTGCCAGTTCATAATTAGTCATATTGCCGCTAATCCATTGGTTGTTACTCCAGTTAACAGATGGATGAAGAATCATGTGTGACGTTCAGACGCGTATGCCAGGGGTGAATCAGAATTATCGTGGCTTTGCCGTAGGATTTCGCCTCCAATAAACACGAAGCGATGAGCATAATTTTCACTCAGTGCCATCGGCTCCTAGGTCGCATTATGTGAAATGTTTGGCCTGGAACTCACTCCTTACCAGACCTCTTCTAGGTTATATCAAGAGGTCGCAGGAGGGGAATGTCCAAATCATAATAGTGTATTGTACTGCATTACCAATTTGAAGTGTTCGCACACCCGATCTTCCGATAGCCAAACAAGGCCTTGCGGCATTCGCTACTTATTGCTAAATGTAATCAGTGTTTCTTGAAACGCTGCTACTCAGGAGGCCTGAGCGAAAAACGTTCGTCTGAATGGAGGGTTAAAATAATTTCAGGATTAATGGGTGACATAGAAAACACCTGAGTACACATCAGCTGATGCAGCATTCAAGTGATTGCTGGAGCACATTACTCTTTAGGTTTGCGAAAACGTTTCGAGACTCAAAGACTATTTGGGCCACATATGGACCCCTACACAAGTTTCCGTGAACTAAAGCCCGGAACGGAACCAAAATTGTACGCTATTCGCGAACTTTCATTCATTTGCCCACCGATTTTCTCTAATGCACTTTATTTGAGGGGTGATAAAGGTTACAAGTTGCGAATACGTTTTCATTGCTGTGCAATTTGCACATCTGCTCCGTGCCAATAGATGAGTTGATCGGTTTATTTACACTAGCCTCCTGATCTGTTCTTTTAGTCTCAAGCTGGTCCGATTGTGAAATGTTTTACCGATCTCTTCCGTTATCTGCCACTTGCAACGATTATCAACGACAAAATGTTGGTGACTCATGGAGGCATTTCGAGCGAGATGGATTTGACGGTTTTGAAATCTTTGGATCGTACAGCTGTAAGTGTTGCTTAATTTATGCCCTTGTTCTGATTGTAGTACCAACACTCTGCAAGCTCCTTAGTTCATACAACTTAACCTAAGCTGTTTTGGTACTGGGGGTCTATTGTGGTCTACTGAAGCGGGAATGATCACTCACTACTGACATGATGTTCAAAACAGGTTAGAACGTTAATAAAATGACGAACATTATTATTTTCGGGACCTCCTTGTCAATTTGAACACGTGGAGACACGAGTGACTGGTTTTCGGTGCACCTCACGTAGCATCTGGCTGGATGCTGAGTCATAGGTGCCGTTGAGCTACTTGGTCACGTGGTCTATCCAAACAAGTCTTTTCACTTCATTTACCAGATATTCAATAGACTGCCGGTGCTGATCCTACGGCGTGGCTCGGCCACAGACGAAGCTCTCGCAATACGTTTGCGAAACATGGTACTGTGTTGTCAAAAGCCATCTGAACGATTGTTGAGTCTGCCTTGGTCATGAGACACGGAGCAACCAACGAGGTTGCCGAAGGACCTTCTAGACTATGACATCATCCACTGGATTCTGCCGACAACCAATCATTCGTATCTCCAAGTTTTATAGTTCAATAACCGACCTTGGGGACTTATTTCACTATTTACCCCTATTTTAACAACTAGATATGTACTGCCCTGACAACGAGATTCTGATAAGGTTGATTTTCCTCAGTGTAAACCATTGGGATATTCAGGCAGTTTGGAATATTACCTACAGCTATCTTCTATCATAAACGGGTGATTCGCTTGAGTCTCCCTTAAAAACCAAATTGATTAGCAAATGAGTGTATTTGTCGCAAACCAATTCTAATGTCGCTAGATTAAAGAGCAGACGAGAAATATCCATCATTTGGCTAATTGATTGTGTTATCCAAATGCATCGTCGTCACGCAATTACCAATATGCAAGCGAGGCCAACGAAGTTCCACGCGGATGCTAGTTTTTACAGAAAATTGGGATGGAAAAGTTCACGTGGCCAGTAGAGCCTGTAACTTCAGATGCGCTTTATTTCATGAAACTCTTCACATACATTCCAATTATTTGATCGTTCTTCACTTATCTTGCGTCTGTTGCTGTAGACAGGGGAAATCCTAATCTATTTGAAATATATTTCTGATGATAGACACCTAGTGGAGAGGTGCGACAGACAGAGCAACTTTTAGTCTAGGAAATTTTCAATTCGTGAGTTGTTGCTATTCTAACCGAATGATACCGATATTTCTGTAACCGGTGCGTGTTGTTAAAATCTTTTATGGCTGGTAGTAAGAAGCTTAAAATAACAATAGCAGTTTTTTTCAGGGTTTGCATTTGTTGAATGGAGTAGTAACTTATGACGTTTAATTGAAATTCTTTTTCGGTGGTCCCTCTTGTGTGTGAACACAAGCTGTCCGTCAGAAAAACGGGTGAGGAAATTAGGTCTCATTATGCGTGAGCGTAAGGTAAACGAATACATCCGAATTACGTAATAGTCCGAATTCTCCCTTAATGTGTAATCATCAAACTCGATAGAGTAGCCTCTGGGTTTCACCGCTGGAAGAGCAGTTAATGAATAGCATTCAAATCGGGGAAGACAATGACGGGCAAATAATTGCGCTTTGACTAAAATTCGCTCTATAGATCTCTCGCAGCTGAATGAACGATTTTCCATGAAGATAGTCCTAGTTAGTCCTGCTCTTATATTAAGCAGACACTGTGAATCAAACCGTGCTGATAAGCTTGCGTACACATATACACGCGCTATGCCCTTGTTCTGTTTCCTGATCTTCCGTCCAGTCGAAGTAGGTGAACAAAATAGAATGACCAAAAGGTCGTGTATATTCCAAAACTACGAATTAAGACTGGAAATGTAGCGAATTTGGCCTTAACATCTGTCGACTTCCTCTAACATATCGCTTTTACAGTTATGACACGAGTGTGAGAACTAGTGTTCCAAAGTGTTACCGATGCCGGACTTCTGTCTGACTTTGGTTGCATTCATTTTGTGCGGAATAGACTGAAATCGCTTCCGCCTTAAAAAGGGTGTATGAGTGACGCCCCCATCATTAGTCAAATTCATATGGTTCGAGCTTAACCTTTACCTACTGGAAATCAGTATACAGCGACGCGATATATCGAGAACTTGATTGATACCAGGAGTTATGCTGCTGAGGGGTAGCCACGAAATTGCTCTAAGTCGGTGTGAAATTACCAACCGGGTTGGATCATAATATCAGTAGGTCCTCTGAAAACAGAGCACCGACGCAAAATAAACCTTAATGCAAAATTAAGACTGTCAAATTTTTGTCCAAAATTCGTTTTTAATTTGATGCCAACATCCTCCATCTGATTGAGCTACCCCACACCCATTGGGGGTATGCGAGCGACGAATCACACGAAACGCTCATAGGTTGATATTGGCCCTGACTGCAGTCTACTTGACAGCCGAAACAAATAGGGGAAAACAGGTGTTGTCACCTTTACGATTCTGAGTAATATGAGCAGACTTCAGATTCCCCACAAATAGATGATATTAATGCGGAGTTACTTCTTCTACGTACAGTATCACTGCTTGTACACAAGAGTGACAATGTTGAGCTTTCAGAGCTAGCGAGGCCGTAGACAAACATAGGCTAAAATAATGACTGACTGGCTTAGCATTATAGAGCGTCCGGGATGATATTGTTAGGCAAAACTTGCGGGATTAGTTCATCTCGACTTTTGTTAGTTTTGTCTTCGACTATTTGTCCTCATGTTTTACCTGAGAAGCATGAGCGAATTTATGTAGGTTGAGGTTGCGTCCATTTCGTGTGCCAGAAGTGTGAGCGATTTGATTGATTCGTAACCATTCTTTGCTGTTCTCTTTTACTAATAGTTATCTGAAATTGTACCATTTGATTATTTAAAAACAAATTGAATTTTACTTATTTTGTTGAATTGCTGAAATTCACCGAGAATGTCATCACAGTTTTGTGAATGATGCATACACACTATGACTACCTCAAACAATCTGTTATGTCAGCTGTCCCATCTCCAATCCCGAATTTGAACTATGCACGTTATGTGTAATTCACAGATATCAAAACACATTTTTAAAAATGGTTTAGCCGGACAGAGGTAAGTAGTATATCGTACAGTCGTCAGTGGTAAGGCTAAACCATCGGGTTTTTTGGGGAACAGACGCAACACGAAACGTGAACGTTGGAGACTGGCGCCTGTCTCAAAACGAGCAGTGGTTGACGGGCACTTCTCAGAGGAAGACAGGTCAAGGAACGGGAAGCAGGCAAATAGTCAACAGGTCCAAGAGATAAAGGTGGACATTGAATGTATGTTGGCTTCGTCCAACGGTTTGTGAGGCAGCACAACCGATACAGGGACAAACGGTGAGCTCAGACACAGCAGCGTGCGAACAGAAACATGGGCTAACACGTAGGACGGGTCAGCGAAAAAGTACACACACATGCGCGCGCGCACGGGTACGACACATGACTCCAACCAATCACAGCATAGTTGACAGCATGCTGACTGGTCCTTGGCTAGCCACATCACCAGTGTTTGGATGCCAGTCGTTTGTTTCTTGACAAAAGTCATCCTGAGTGGTCGAAATTCAGCCATTTTAGTTTGCCATACCATGTTCGAGCGAGGGTCACTGAATGCATCAACTTAGGGGCTGCTGGCCTGTGCTGTGTGTGTACCTTTAAATCCGTCCTGGCAAAATCAGTCTTCACATTTGTCCCGACCCTTACCACGAGTTCCCCTCGAAGGCCATGGTAGCTTAGGTTCACTAGCACAAAAGGCTGTGAAAATGTGGCCGAGTGTCACTCATGATTCTATTCTTCCCGCACTAACGTACTAGGATGACCTGATGTGATACACCCACCCAGTGACCTGAACCTCATGAGCGTCGTGAGAAGAAAACTTCTAGTATTAGAAAAATCCAGCCTAAATTGTTTGCTCGCATGATCATGCAGTGTGTTGAAAGTGCAGGGACGATTTCGTCGTACTTGTGTACATCACATTCGGTGGCCACTGTCGGTACTCATCCCTCTGGTAACTCGGACTAGTAGGTATTTCGGTGAAAGGTGTTCATGACAATTTCCAAATTACGTTCCCAAACTCTTTAGATATTTTTGTTCATAGGCACACCAATCTCGTTTGAACGGCCGTGTTCCTGTTCTGGCGTAATTATTCCAGGTCAACACCGAAGGGAAGCACTGGACTCGAGTTTCGCTCTTATTAGAGCTCACCAGCAGTGCATATCCAATGGCCGTGTCGAGATTTGAACCTCGGACATCGGACATGCGAGGCAAGCGTGTAACCACTACGCACCACCAACGCACGTTGGACGCATCTGAATTATCACGTCTGAACAGGCGAACGTGTTCACACTTGAGCGATGTGATTGGTGTGCCCGACTCATCGAACGACGACCCAGTAACTGTCCTGGTTGTGACGATCGATTGACCCCCCATTCAAACGAGAGTGGTGTGGCTATGAACGAAAATACCCATCCCACAAAACCCCAAAGTTTAGATATCGTCAAACGAGAGGCAGTGATCCGGAACCAGGTTATTGAAGGGTGTAATTTTTTCATTACATGTTAGGAACATGTTGGGAACGGTGAAAGCCTTTTCGGACTACGGTGTACATAGGAATATACTCTGGTGTGTCTGTTGGTACGAAAAAAAAAACATATCTAGCGGGAGGAACCCAAACTGTACAAAGTTTACGAAGTACATTCATTTGCGCATAAATTTGTTTTTCACGGACACTCAACTAAATCCCAGATAAACCTCTTGTTCACGAGATCCTCCAACAGCAGCTGAATTTCATTACAGACGAGATCCAGTTGGAATTTCGTTGAGCCATCCGTGAAAACCAAAGTGCGCTCAAATGAATGTATCATACGAATTTCGTGCATTTCGAATTCGAATGGAACATAAGGTTGGCGAAACTTGGGGAGATGCGTGCATGAGATGTGCTCTAAGGCGGGCTAAGCCTGTGAGGGGCTGTCAAGTTGTTTTCAGCAACCCTATAAGTGTGTTCCTTTAAGGTAAAAAGGGTGCTTTTTAGCAGTGAATAAAAACTGTGGAAAAACTAAAAACCGTACTGCCTTTCTTCTGAGGTGACATTTTACTGCAATCACTCGATTTATTCAGTAACTTATAACAAACGGGCTATGTCCACGTCTGATTTTCGGAGAGGGCGTTAAATCGAGTACTTTCAACTAAAATTCAATCCCTAATCGCGTACCAAATGAAGATACTTTCCAGGGTGAGGTTCAGAAAAGCCTGCCAGGTGTGCTTACACTGGAGTTTAAAATAGGGGCAACCCTGGAACACATAAACGAATACGACGACACGCAACGAGTGACAACGTCAGAAAAAACGGTCCAAGCCGTAAAACAATCTGAGGAGGTTTGTGTAGAACTTATTCCCACGGGAATGAAATTCTGGTCGAGCATTTTCAGATAAAATAACACCCACTTCTCACATAGGTGAATATGAAAATATAAGCCATATAAATCATTATTCTTCCCAAATTTGACCCACACTTGTTCAAAACTACGCTGTTTTGCATGGCCAGGTCAATCTAAGAATCGTGTGCATGCAGTCTTATAGGGATAACACGGGTCCAGTTCAGTTATTATGACTACAACTGATAGGAATGTGCCCAAATTTAACGTCCGATACGTTTAGGGCAATCAAAGTTAAAGAGGAAATTAAAAGGAAATCTGTGGGATTAGCGAAATACACTCATTTGCAAACTAATTTGGTTTTGCAAGAGACTCACCTAGAATCCAGCTGAGTCTGTCGGTTTCGCTGGGAGTTTTCCTTATCAAGCACATTTGATGCTTCACGTTAACGTTCGTCAAGAACTTTGAATTAACGAACAGTTTTCAACCCGTTATCCTTTCCACATGTGTGCGGTAAACGTAACTACGTGATTATAACTCATGATCTCACTGTACCAGAAATCCATACCCAGTTGTTTTCACGCATTAGCTGCTGATATAAATACCTTGGTTTCCATTTTCAGTTCGTCACACTTTTGAAACCATTCAACAAGTCTGCTTTCGACATCGAGGAAAAGAGACAGGTGGGTAGATGTCCAAAGAAATTTCTTGACAGTGTATTATACTAGCAGTATTCAAAATACAGCATTTTTGTCCTTCCTTATATCATTTACTATGAAACACGTAAGTTAGAAAGAATATTGCAGAAATAACAGACAGAATTTGGTTTGTTTTTGTTTGTTCACAATGATTAAATTGATAAATTCGCATACGGTCATTCAGTTAGGAATCATTTGACGGTGTGATTCGAGAAGCGTTTCTTATTACTGCTCATTTCTTGCCCCAAAGGTTTATGCACTTGTTTTTGTTTTGTCGCAAAAAAACTTGCACTGTCATACGAATCGTTCACCGTAGACCAGAGTCTAAAAGTACTGCTCAGTGCCTGGAGCAGGAACACTGGCTAACCCGGAAGAAGTGGGATTCGAAGGCATTAGAACCATTAACAAACAGCTGCTGCATACATCCATATAATAAATATGAAATTTCGAGATCACGCAGTTGACGGAATAGGTCCTGTTCACCAGGAGGACTCATGTGTCGGTCATAATTTTCGCGGCACAATCTTTTTGTAGCACTCGAAGTTAAGGCTACTTTCCTTCGAAAGTGTCCGCAAAGCATCAAAAAGCCTGTCCCGGCCTTAGTGCACATGGAGTCATCTGCAAAACGTTTAGAGCGCCAGCACATGTGGTCTTGCAATGTACCGTAAAATAAACCGGTTGAGAAGCAAGCGAACCAGTTCAACGCGGTGTTTGAGTTTGCTTAACTGAACTATTGCGAATGGAATCCGTGAGCTGGAAAACGTGGTAAAATTTTTAAAGCATGACGGAGGAACATATTACATCTTTTCCTGAGATATTTTGTTTAAATGTTCTGAGGTGTGCATTTGAATAAACCACAACGAATTGCTTATATGATGCACAACTATTAGTTCATGATGTACCGATGAACAACCAGTGGATTAAATTTCTGCTCTCAGTATCAGGACTTGTTATGGAGTGATCCTGTTGCTCAGATGGGCACCCGACCCAATGAGTTACGCGGCCTTGGATGTTTTTTTGGCCCTGATGTGTCAAAAGCCTTTCTTCAAAAAATGAATCTTCAACTCCTCATCCGCTCTCACGAATGCAGACCCGAAGGATTTGAATGGATGCACGAAAACCGGGTTTTAACGATATTTTCAGCGTCAAACTACTATACAGAAGGTTCAAATAAGGGAGCCTACGCCAAGATTTTATCAGATGGCACGGTCCACCCAGTTCAGTTTACGGTTTCGGGTGGCAGGAAGCATAAATCTATGAGACAAAGGTTAGCTTTCCAACATTTTCACCTTTCTTTATTGTCTTATTTGACCTTTGTTAGCAGTTTTCCGCGAATGCGAATCTAGTACGGAATCACACGCGCTGACATATGCTGCAGCCTATAATTTATTTTGTACTAAGTGAAAATTCGGTACGTAGGTAAGCTCATTAGGTTTTAGGGGCATTCCATGAGTCTCTGTGAATCCGTAGAGCTTCTTTTTTGTAATTTTGGTTCACACACATCTGGAAACCTCTATCTTTCTGTATCACACAAATTATTCTCTTTGGATGGTGTGAAAACAGAGTCTCTGGACAATTGCACAGGTCGATGCAGCAGGATGCTGCTGGATTTGCGGATTAATTAATTGGAAATACTGCACGAGCAAAAACGTCTGTCAGGCATGCTTCTGACAATCCTCGACTCAGCAGAGTCACGAATATTTCAATTACTAAAGCTGCCTGCTTGCGTGATTCCAGTTGAGATACAAGCTCATGTAGATCTATCGTACCACGTGTGTTCGTGTTACGAAAGTTTGAGGCACAATGGAACCTAAAATCAGGAGGTACTCATGGGATTCCCTCGTTCCAGCTAGACGGATGGAGGTACCATAGAGGGCATCCTTCCTTCTGCTTCTACTCAATACCCATAAGTTCTTACAACCCAAATGGCATTTGTTATGAAGAGTTCCGGTATAGATGGCTTTCAGAGTTTTGAGATAAACCGGCCTCTATCCCATCAGTGTGATATAACCCACTTTGGCTTATCCAGTTCACATTGGTGGCAATTCGTTTCCATAATTATTGAGGTTCGTTTGCTGTTCCACACCGTAACTCAATCTGTGTAGATAGACTGACGGTCAGATCTTTATATTGTCGTCAAGTATAGTCCAAATGAAACTTTAACAATTTTTCTTTGAAGAATGTCATGTTACACAATTCGATTTACTGGGTCCACTGCTACACACACGTACTACGCTCGGTTCCTACAAAACCAAATGAAGTTGCTTGTGCTTCTATCCGCCCGGTGGTTAAGGCTTTAGTATCTTAGCTTTACGTGGGGAAATTAAACAGAATATTCGGAGACAGCCTTTTTGCCGCCCACACCGTTGGAGTTCCCATTGTGATCTCACTGCAAAACCTGGCGAGTCAACTAGCTGCATTGTTTGCCATGATGAATTCTATTCTATTCCATAGCTCAGAACAAGATTAGAACCATCAGATTAGAGCCTACCCTTAAATCAAAGACCAACAGAGAGCTCTGTCCAAGTGAAGGGCAAAAATATCCATCGCCGAATCCGTCCATCCATTTTTGATCCCATGTTAAGTGTTTCCTACACGTTTCAGTATAATTTTTAAGTGTCTGATGACTATACGTAGTCGACTGACAGAAGTCAACACGCCGTGACCCAGAGCAACGGTTTAACGTTACTTTTATGCTGTGGGGTGCGCGTTCATGAAGTCCATTTCCAGGCATCTTGAAAGTCAGAAATGGTTCACACAAATATCTGTTATTCAGCTCAAACCAAGGAGTTACACAAATGCACATGAACAAGTGAACTTTTGTGTGTCGTGCAGTCTTTTCAAATACTCCAAACAGTAGTCTGGAGTAATATGTCACACAGCACAATTTTTTCAGGTTTGTTTGATCCAAACCAACGTGCACGTGTGAGGAAATGATGCCAAAGCCTGCAAGAGCGAAGACATATCGATTCATGTATACAAATCTAAAGCAATATTGGGGCCTAAAAAATCATAATTTTCCGGCCAATCACACTAAACCTGAAGCGAAAGGACTAATTTCCCCTTCTCAAAGCTTTTCCCAGTCCAAACCTCTTATTGCCTAATGTTCTTTTATCAAAAAGTCATTGACCACTTTCGGAACATTTGTACAATTAATAGTGAACTTTTGTACGTGCGGTTGAGTGCTGCTTGCTAAACCGTAAGGTAAGGGTGTCATGTGCACCTCACCGCCTCAATCATTCACCTCCCTCGACGATCTCCCGTTTTAATAATTCATACACCTGTTTTACCTCAAAGATATTAACCTTTTCTTTCAGAGGTGCTATAACTTTCTTTATGGCCTGTGAACCTACACTGCCTAAGCACTTGATGGTGGGCATCAACCCACGGCATAGACCGAATGTGTCCCTCAGTGAAGTTTCAAGAAAGTTTTGAAGATAAAATTCACGAAATAGGGCATGAACATACAGCCAGCCTAAAAAATGACGTCATATATTCGTATGTAGTCAAAGTTGTCCATTTCTAAATATCCGGCCCAGTCTGAAATTATCAGAGAAATGGGAGTGTAGAAAAGTTAGTAATAAACCCTTTCTGAGAGCTGAAGACAGTGCACGAAAGATCTACGTAGCTGAATACGGGACCACTGCATTGTTCAAGATTCTTCAGTGTCGGCTACGCCGTTATTTTGATTCCTTCACTTTTTGTGTCTACATAAGTGCCTGCTTTGTTTTTTTTTGGATTGCCGTGTAAGGTTATGAAAACCAAAATGGACAGGTGTTTAGTGCAAATTATCGCAAAAGGCATCGCAACATTATTTCATTGTAAACATAGCTGACAAATAATTTTTAATAACCGTAAGATGTTATATTTCTAATTTTATCAAAGCCGATGTTGTAGTAAGGGAAAGAATAAATCTGAACACTGAAAAAGGACCAAGCTCTTTAAATATCCCGAGAAAGAAATAAGTTTTTGTAGTTCCAAAGGCATTCGGCTTTGGATGAAATTTGACCGAAGACATTAGAAGGAACAAGTGACTGTGTATTTTGCTCCGTGATACTACTTTCTTCCAAATATTTTCCCATCTAATCACGGGCACTTCTGTGTCATAACAGGATTTGATGTTTCTTGAACTGATACTAAACTTAAAATATTTCAGCACAGACTCGAAAGCTTTAATGCACTTACATATCGAGCAATCAATTTTTTTTGACAGGATAAACTCGGCTGAGGAAGCAGCCCTCATGGACTTGAAGAAGAAAATTGTGGTGCACTCCGATGAACTTTTGAAAGAGTTCCACGCTGCGGATCCTGATCGAACAGGTGTGAATTTTTACTTTTTAAAATTTATATGACGACACTTATATATTATGGGGGCGATGCACTGATATTCCGTTTGGGATGAACCAGATCCTGTGCTCACGCTCAACGATCTTCATCACACTCTCCATGAGCAGACCTCCTCAAGGAGGACCAACAACCCTGAAGAGCTTACAGGTGACCCATATGCAGCCGAACTATCTCTTTCAATTAAAAATCACGCTGCAAACAGTGACTAAAACCCGAGGAGTTTTCGGAATCGAAGGGAGGCCATGACGATTGCATGTTAATTAAGTCAACACTAGCTTCTAGAAGATCGTTCATTGAAACCATCGCTGGAGCGGTCAGTGAGTACTGTGGGCACGACATGTTAACATTGCCAAAAGTTTGATGTTTGTACGTCTTAAGCTTTCACTGACATCAGGAAACACAAATGTTTTGTAGCCAATTTGGGCATGGTTTATTGGTCCGCAAAACCACTTCCTTGGATTAAAATTTTTTTGGTTGTGTCACACGATATGGACTGTACCAGCTAATGTGGTATTAACAGTCCGATGGGAGTCGGTGCACGAGTACTTATCTCTATGTATCACTATCCTTAACAAACTTCATACCCCAATCAGAATTAAATAAACAATTGGGATTTGTAAATTCATACGCTCGGCCGAATCATCCCATTACACATGCAACCAGTGAAAGCTTTCAACGGCGCTTTTGGAAACTGAGGTGCATTCACTATATCGCCGAATCCAAGTTCCCGTCATTAGAAAACTACTACCGAGTTCAATCACAGTCTAGCTGCTACCCTAGTAACTTCTGCCATGCTTGAACCCTCAAGAGACTTCCGGGAATCATGTTTGTAAACAAGGTTGTTTGTTTGATTTAAAGCCGGATAGTTCAGACAGAAAAACTGAAATGAAAGTAAAAGAGTGTGTATTATTCGTCAACCTACATTTCACACGCGATACGCAGTAGCAAACAAAACTTGGAACAAGACGTCCGGAGTAGCCATCATACGTTAGGCAAATTTCTTTACTTGGTGCGGTCTATCCATCTAGAGTTACTCTACGGTCAAATGATTTAAGATAGTGTGGTCTGGCACCAGTGGCTACAAATTCCGGTGAATTGCGAGACTTTGAAAAGGTGACTGCACTTTTGGAATATTCTACCAAAATAATAACGCGTACTTTTTCAGTAAAGTCTCAGACCATTTTCCACCCCGCTATTTGGACTAAAACATAAATAAATAAATAAAATATACAAATATACAGATTTTGAATTTATTATAGGGTAAGATGCTTTAGTTTCTCTATCACTTTTAATTTTGTGCACTCGTTTCAGGTCAGATTACCCTATCAGCGTGGATTACTGCCATGCAAAATGTCCTGGAACTGAAGCTTCCATGGCGCACATTACAACCCCGACTGACTGATACGGCTAAAGAAAAACACATGGTCCTCTATGGAACGATGTTCGAAAAAACAAAAGTTTCAAACTCCTTAACAAAGGTGAGGTCTTTGTAGCCTACCGCTCTCACTAATTTCATTTAATTATCAGTGTGCTTATTTTACTTCCTGTATGCAAAGATTCCTGCTACCGGCAAACTATTCAGGAATTATTCGAGGGGAACACACAGCGTTTGATCACAGGGGTTGATCAAAGATCCTGATGGAAAGTATATTTAAAACATCCTGGGCAAATTTCATTTGCCTCCTCGTTGTGAATAATAACACAGTGCAGCATTTGCGGTGAATTTGGAAACAACTGCTCCATGCTGTTGTATGTGAACAATGGGAAACCTCATAATTACGATGACTGTTATTATAATCTACAAGTCAATATATCTTTCCAGTGGTTTCCAAGTCTGACAAAAATGACCGTACCACATGGGCTCAGTGAGTACACTTTCATGTCACCTGCCACACGGATGGTCAACCTTTTGGGATCACCTTGGAAGAATGCTGGCATGCCAGGCAAAGCACATGACCTCGCACAACTGTGGTTGTCGTGGTTCATAAAAACGCATTTCTCGAAGCATTATTAATGAGTAATTAAAACAATTTGAAAAAGACTGATTTAACCAGACTGCTTCTTCTTTGCGCTTGAATGAATGAGTTGAATTGTGGGTTATTTCCGGTCTGTTTAAAGTTGTTTTCATAAGGAAATTGTTTAAGTATTGCATCACACCCGTGTGACTGGCGACTGATTTGGTTTTGTTGTCAACTGATGATGTGGCACCAAACTCTGCACATTACTTTTTTCTGTTAAAAATAATATCAATGTTTTTTAGCTATTGTGAAACCCGGGGAAAAGCTTTGGCGGTTGTTTAGTAAGTAATGAGTATGCAGAAATGTCACGGAGGTTTCTGGGAATTTTCGTTCACGTTTTTTTGAAGAAAAAAGCAAGACCCAGCGATCTTAATACGTTTTATGTGGTACAGTTACCTCACTATTTTTAGCTATGTGAAACCCGGGGAAAAGCTTTGGCGGTTGTTTAGTAAGTAATGAGTATGCAGAAATGTCACGGAGGTTTCTGGGAATTTTCGTTCACGTTTTTTTGAAGAAAAAAGCAAGACCCAGCGATCTTAATACGTTTTATGTGGTACAGTTACCTCACTATGCTTCAGAGCGTAGACATAACTTTGTCCAGCAACGAAAATACTAACCAAAATATTACTTACCATGTGGAGACCAAGGAATTATATTCTCAGCAGGAACCACCTGGTATAAGCAGAAAGGTAACCAGGCTGTTCAGTTACCTATGCAAAGCTTATGTCACCTGGTTGGAAGTTCTTGAGTGACGCTTCTAAAACATTCAAGCACATGGTCAACACCAAACTTGACAAATATGGCGTCACAGATAGGCAGATATCGGAGCAGAAGTCGGATTACAGTAAGGCAATTCCATAGTTTCCGAATGGTGCATTTTAGAATTCCCAAGTTAACTGGTTTCAGAATTTGAAACATGCAATATTCATTGTCATGGAAGTCTATTGAGGCTGATTACATCCCGTCAAGGTTGCAGATTTCAGTAACCTGCTGTTCCACTTTGAACAAGCAGGTCCCTTTAGACCAATGGATCTCTAATCAGCTGTCCGGATGGGGGTCACACTTCGGCGTTCGTTCTTATCTTGCTGCAAAGGCTGCATTTTTATTTGAAACCTTTTATTGTCCCTCTTTTCGGTGTTTTATGTTGGCGTTTCCCCAGTGTGAGTAGCTCCAAAGTTTACGTCATTGTTTTGGAGGACTCTCATGGGATACGCATTCGATTTTACCGAACTTCTTAGAAGGTTGTTGCTTGATTAAGTAGGTCATAACTTATTTCAGAACCTCTCATATTTTAGGCCCCAGCACCTCTGACTGAAGAACTGTACAAACAGCGGGATACGCTGGAGGGCATTTTTCGAGCAATGGACAAAGATGGTTCGGGTAAGTAGAAAATAACCTTGTTAGGTTTCAGATGATGTGAGTAGCTTATTATGATGGTAATTACCAATGCAACAAAATCAGATGAGCCTTTTCGTGCATCGTCCCTTCATCATTGCATAATCTTAGTTGTTGATTTCAAGTTTAAAGACATGCACAAAACAGATATTTGATCACCTTTTTTAATAGCAAATGAAGATGAAACATACAGGAAGATCAGCGATTTTTATCTGCCACGAAGTATTTGTTTTGAAGTAAACAAGCAGGTTTCTTCACTAGACCAGAGTAACTGATCGTTCGCTGTAAAGTGGATCGTATTTCAGGCTGTGTAACGGTCAGTCGTCGGTTAGCAACAAATTCACCAGGTGTCTTAAAAAAATTCCGCAACCAGTTACAGATATCCCCGTTAGCAATGTTGTGGAATGTAGGTAGCTCGTGTGCGCTGTTTGGTTGTTGGTCTGTTCGCCGAGCTTGGCAGTTGGATTGCAAACGTTTCGTCACCAATCGTAGTTTGATTGGTCTTCTGTGAATCTCACGTGGTTTCAATCTCCTGTGTCTGGTTGGAGATTGCAACCACGTGAAATTCACAGAAGACCAATCAGACTACACCACGACCGTTTCCAGATCTACCAGATACTGTTTAGAAGCTATATAATCACAAGCAGAAGGGGAGGAATTCACCCACTCAACCCCGCACTGACGATGTCACCTCGATTGGTAACGAAACGTTTGCAATCCAACCGCCAAGCTCGGCGAACAGACCAACAACCAGATATCCCCGTTTTAGAGGTAACTTGAATTCAGTCAACGCACCGAATGAATCTACCAATAATACAGAATGACAAACCTGACTACACTGTCGGGTATTGAAATCCCGGCTTTTATGCTAATTCTTAATTTACTGGTGAACAATCAGTATTTGTCTTAACGAAGCTGAGCTTTAAAAAGTCACTCAGTCAGAGGAAATCGCTGACCATGAGTTCCTCCTGAACAAGTGGCACACTCGTACATCCACTTGGGGAGAATTTATCGGATTTTCCCAGGATGATTGCCAATTCTGTGTTTGTTTATTTGACCCAGATCGTTTGTGAATTACTCTTGGCTGTAAGTGAAATAATCTGTTCTTCTGGTATTGCGTAGCCTTTTGTGCAACAGGCAGTAGATTACCGTGCGAACGAAATGTGATACTGCGGATTTCCCGAAACTGGTCAAATGGAAAAGTTTTCAAATGTTGGTGACAGAGGGACGTTTGGTGATTGTTGATGACGTGGTTATTTGATATGTGAGTGGCTAGAAAACATTTGGTGAAGTTGTGTAGGAACTCCCAGGCTTTCCATTTTCTCACACCCATTTTGTTTTCGGACGTGTATTGAAAATAATAAGAAATTTTGCTGGGACAATAGGAATCGTGCTGAATGTCTGCGACGATATTGGAAAATCCTTACTAAACAAGGACAGTGGCTGAATAAACACACCCAATGAGAGTCATTAAAGGGAAAGGGTGAATGGACACTTGACTTTTCCCGTTGCAATCCATCTTCAGTTGACATTCACTTGGTCATCATACGTACAGCATTTTCCGGTTCTCGAAATCGTGTGACCAGAAGAGGTCATATCGTTGATATCTATTCTTCCCATTGTATCAAAGCTAGTATTCGCATTCCATGTGACTGCATGCGCCCCTGCCGATCTAGCACATGAAACAAATGAGTTCATCTGAGCATGACAGAAGTCGGTCGAGATTCTGGATGATAGTCTTTTAGGTAATTGCAAGCACTTGTAAAGTACCTCGGCTGGAACAGTAGCTCTCGGTCGATTGCGAGCCTTGCACTGCTTTCAGCTAATCGCAAACTGTTATTTTCTCTTCAAAGTTTTGCTGTGGGAAAACGTGTTACATATAATGAGAGCACTATCCATGAGTAATAAAAAGAAACCAGTCAGGTTACCGTTGAACTAAGCACAGCAGATCCGGAAATGTGCTATCTTTGGGTTTCCACGGTCTTACTAGGAACACAGCTGTTCCATCCACTATCAAAAGGATCCCTGTCTTTCGGAATTCTCCGATAGCTAGTTCTAAGGGACGGTGCGAAGCTTTCCATATATTACTGCCAATTATTTGCCTTTACAAATTCACTAGAGCAAACTAACCAACGTAATCCACCATGCTACTTCGAATTGAAAATATGCCAGAGAACAGGAGACACACTGCTTTGAAAAGAATATCAACGAGGTAAAAAGTTGAGTTGACAACTCAAAATTCAAATTCCGCAGGAAACTCGCGGCAATCTGTTGAAACCAACGGATGTTTGGTTTTAGTGAAGTTGCTGCCAAGAACCAATCATGTACGCGTTTGAGTTGTCGCCCATGCTGAGACCACTTCTGAGGCTGCTGGCCCCAGGATTGACGGTTAGTGGCGCTTCACAAAGATTAGGAGGAGCACAACCTGGTGGTTTCACCATATACGAAGTGAAACATCTGTGAGGCTATGACTTCATATGATCCCAGGCCAGGCCTGAATTTGTGGCACTGAGTGATAGATTTTTCACGCTGTTAGCCATTCCTTCGGTAAATCCCGCTCGTTTGCCAGGAATTTTTGCTGTTAGCGGATCTTTTGTACACAAGTTGGTAATGAAACAGGGAATGGTTACACTGTTCCGTTTTCTGACTGGTTGACAGCGTGACTGCATATTTTTGGGGACTTGGAACGTGTTTGGACCTGGGGTGGATCTTTACTTTGTGCAGCAGGGACATAGTTAAGACCTTTTACACGCACACACTGTTTAAATGGTTTTCACATGTCGCCTTATCCATCACATGGCATTTCGACCATTAAAGCCTAACAAAGTGAAGCTAATCTTTCGGGGTCATAAGGCACTTTCTAGCTGCACATCTGTCGTCGATAACAGATATTTTCGAAGTCACTAGACAACAACAGCATAACAACTTTAGGAAGCAGGATTATCTGGTGAATCAGGTATTGGGTGAATCAAACCGAGAATTGTGTTTCATATAGATATTCTGCATCATCCGAAACTGTTGGACACGGGCCTCTCCGGGAGTTACTTTTTCCTCATGTAGTAAACCGCCTAGTTGATGGCCGAAACTGTTGTGACGTAATTAGGTTAATTATCAGAAAGTAACAAGCACTAACAAATACCTGTCTAACTAGATTGTGATGAATACAATAGTTAGGTGCGCTTGATATGATAAGATACAATGCGAAAAGCCAAAAAGTGACTTATCTTTTGAGGACACTTGTTGAGAGTTCCTGAGCGAAGTTCCGGACGCGGGACGTGTCTTCTCTGCAGAATAGCTGCTACACGTGTTTCGCAGTTGCCCATGGAGACCTGCGGAGCTCTGTTGACTTCCTGTCCTGTGCGTGCGAGTGCGTGTTGACCCTAGCTGTATGCCTATTTTTTGCGTGCAGTGTGAAGAGAGGGGTGTCCTTTCGTGTTTGATGCTTGCACGAACATGTGTGTAAAAGTTCATAAGCCTGGCGCGTTACGCAAGTCGTGGCCGGGAAATACAATTCATTTGCAAACCAATTTGGTTTTTCGAGGGACTCACCTGGAACCCAGTTGAATCCCTCGGTTTTGGCGTTTCCAGAAGTTTTCAGCAAGGTTGTCGGCTAGGGTTGCAAGTGGGACAGGGATTGTCGCGTGGTTTGAGCGTTTGTGCGCGTGATCTGATAACCGTGGGCTCGTGGAACACCCGATCATTGCTGAACCAGGCCAATAGCCATTTAGAGCGTTGTTCATGGTATATCTTTTTGGTTACAATGAAGATGAAAGGATTTGGAATCGTCTTCCAGGCAGTCGGCGAAAAACCAATGACTAGTCATGGAAACGTTCGTGAGATGACCCTTGATGCACACTGCACTTGACTGGTGTCCGAAAGTGGGAAGAAGGATCAAGGTATCGTCTTAGTCCTTTTGGATTGGATCGAGATAATCCTTGACTCAGAACCCAATGGTACTGCGCCTCATGTTCCACGCGATCTGCGCGTTTGCTATCGACAACACAACATATCGCCATATGGATACCCAACAGCTAACTTCATCAACTAGGTTGTGTTATTGACCGTCGGCGGCCTGTGTAACAGTCGTGCGTGAGATGAATGACCGTGAGGTGGACTACCGGGTTGCTTGAGAAGAACCTTAAATCCAGATTCGTAAGCGACACTAGGTCAACTGCATCGGCTAGCACACAAAGGTTGCTGTGAAACAAATTCCGGCACCGGCACCTGCTGACCGCATTGACATCCCCTAATCCACTCAGCCCGCTGACAGAGGTGTGGCACAAATCGATGAGTGGTCAAACTGAGCAAATGCATACGAAGCATTCTGACTGGTTTAACAAAGACAACAACAAATCAGCAGAAACTGAACAGCATGCCGAACCTTTTACCTATCTGGACACAAGGATCCAGAAATTGCAGATGCTAGAAATGACCTGAATCAGCAATTCAGCAAAATCAATGACCAATGGTGAAGAAAGAAAAGCGAGCGAACTGACAATCGAACAAATAAATTTTCGGTTGATTGAAATGTATAAGCACGATCAGCGATGAACCAACCCAGATTTATGAGCATGTTGGTATAAGACAGGAACAGAAGTTACCTACAGAATTACTGGATGTGTGACGTAAGCTCTCCAACAGGCAGCTTCGACTGGAATGTGGTAAATATGCTGTCTCAGTGAGAGTTGAACGATTCTGTCTACTTTCCTTCAACGACGGAAGAGGTACCACAGGTTAACACGCAGATGCGGTTACACCAAGGCGAGTAAAGGAGACACGTCTGAAGGGGACCGTTGAACGGTAGGGGCCCGACGTTGAATGATGCATTTGTGAGATAGGTCAATATGATCTGGCTTTATAAGGAGGCAGTTCGACCAGAAGTTAGGAACGCTTTATTCTCGCCGTTCTGCAAGGAAAAAGGAAACATTACTACATTTGATAACTAGATAGCCATTGGTCTACTAAGCTGTGCGTAACATTTGCTCGCATCAGTACTACTCAGACGTCTGAAGTAGATGAAGCCCATATCCTCAGAAACCAATGCATATCCCGTGCTGGTGGCAGTGCAATGGGCCTGACATTCGCCGCACGACGGCCTAAAAACATCATCATCATCATCGTCATTATCATGGAACACAGCATCATCAGTGCTGGCACTGATGCTTCACTGCCGTAGAACCATAGGGTTCATCTATACTGACATCGTTTGGGTGCCATTCCTTGCATGGTCACCAGCCAAGCACAGGCGGGGTCACCGGGATCCCAGCCTGGAAGGCGTACAGCACCAACAATACCCAAACTCTCTGTGATCTCTTTCACGCCTTCGCATCAAGTCATGTACTGTCCACCTCGCGGTTTTCGCCATCCTGAAGGAGGCACGGAGAACAACACTCGTCTCGGTAGATAGAGTTTTGACATGCCTAGCACATGACCGAGTGATCGTGGTCGGTGGGGCTGGATGTTTTCCCGCATTGAAGTACCTGCTGCACAACCGAATATCCGTTTTCTAATCACTTCCCTAGTAGCACGCTGACGCCATCCAAAACCAGCCACGCTTCTGAGGCATCGGTGGTCGAAAACCTGAAGACGCCTCACATAATCTGCCCGCAGAGGCCATGTCTAGCGACAATACAGCAACACAGCCCTTTATGTAGCCTGGTCCACACGACCCTTAAGATCTAGTGAGGTGCCTTTCCGATGCCACAAGTGATGCAAGTTAACAAACGTGATTCGAGCCTTTGAGATTGTTGCACTGACTTCATCAGACACTTACGTCAGAGCCAATATAACTACCGAGGTATGTAAAATTTTCCACACCCTCCAGTGATCCTCCTTGAGTTGTAAGGGATGTGTTCGCAGGTGACACGTTCTGTATAGAGTAGACACCAACGGATACGATTTCCAGCCGTTTACTGTATATAAGCAAAACCACTACTTAAGGAGCTGGATATTCCGGAATGGCACATCTACAACAGTGCTGGAGGCAAGCCTCTCTAACCGGCGTTATATAACCAAACTGAATAACCGCTAGCACTAGCTGATCATTGTGTGCCGTCTCGAATCAGGTAAGAGCCACAAGGTGCCATTTTGCAGAGACTGTAGAGCTCAACGTTATAGATAGCACAACTGATAATTGAGAACCCCCAGTTAGGCGCGTTGGTGATGTAAAACTGCTATTTCCGTTAATTCTGAGGGCTTATTCCCTCGAGTTTACACCAAGTGCTTAGATAGCACGACTGATAATTGTGAACCCCCAGTTTGGCGCGTTGGTGATGTAAAGCTGCTATTTCCGTTAATTCTACAGGCTTATTCCCTCGAGTTTACACCAAGTGCAGGAATTAGGTTAGAGGCGTATACTTCTTAAGTCAAACCATAGGTGATACTACCTACTGTGTGCGTGTCAATCGGCGCAGTTCGGTGTGGCAGGCCTATCCGGAAACAGATGCTGACCCACCACATGCGAGAACGCGACTATTTTAGATGTTGTGCCGGTGGGTTCTAGAACAACACACGCTTTTCATGATGCCCAATACAGCCACTTCAAGGCGTCGTTGACTGAACCACAAGAAGGAGTGAGCCAATAGGACAAAAAGCAAACAAATTGTAAACCTAAATTAATTAGAAACATGAGCGCCAATTTCGGTGGTGCCTGACAATTTTTCCTCCTTGAGAAGGTCTCGTGAACCTAATTAATTTTAACCATAGGTTTCTTTCAAACGTGCCGGCCACTCTAGAATATCTGCACGTCACATTTAATAGGACACATCTTCGACTTATTTGCTAACCATTATAAATTTGTCGCAGTGACCTCCGTTTCTGAATGAAGCATATTTCCTTATGTTCTAGGTCACATATCACTTGCCGAATTCCAAGCGGCCTGTTTACGATTACCCAATCGGGCGCATATCGACGAAAAGAGTATTTCGGATATGGCGCGCTCCATTGATTTGAACAAAGATGGTGAAATCGATTTCAATGAATTCCTCGAAGCTTTCAGATTAGCTGAGCTCGAAGTAGGCAAACGAGAACAAGATTCTGAGGATGTTTACTTTGAAGATTGAACACTTTTTCTGTCTACTACCATGACTTCCTAAGTGCACTTTTCCGTGATTATTGTAATCTTTTTTCTTTTATCTGGTTCGTTTCATGTTTTACTATAAAAAGTGTGTGAAGATCTTGTGTGACCTTTTTAGATAATGGAAAATAAGGTTGCTGCTAGGTACAGATTTATTTCGTTTTGCATTTGAAAGTGGGGAATAAAAGCATTTTCTCCAAACCAGATTTATTCCGAGTCACGAGTCACTTCACTAGATACACCGTATAATCTGTATATAACAGATCAGTCTATCGACAAATCGACGAAGCCGCAATACAGTAGCCGTAAGGTGTGGCACTTCAACAGTTAAAATAAAGTCTGTAAAAAATTGTGACCTGAAAATAATAGTGTACACCCTGGGCAAAATACGCAATCTCCTTCAGATTTTATTCAATACCAAAATTTGTCACCATAGGTTGACTCCCTGGCAAGAAACTCACTATTGATGTAACGGTATTGTGAAGAAAAAAGGAATGGAACATTTTGTGCTTTCTGAGATGTCATACCGACGAATTTAGTATTAACTCGAAGCATTCTCTTGGTGCTTTTTATCTGCACCCTATTATATGATGAGTTACGAACCACGGTTAGTCCTACATCAGGTTTCACATCATCAATGAAATGTACGACGATAGGGAAGTAGGTAGCTAATGTTTGGCGCGAAAACACTGTCGCAGCGTCTTAAAGGACAAAGGGCTTCGCATCCGTACAATATCCATGACATAATACCACTAGATTTTAAGAAATATTTGACCATAATGTCGAAGCTGTTTTACAGATGTATCATATCAGGGATCTGGAGTCTAACCAGTCCCTCCACGATCGGGCTACGTGATTCACTGGGAACCTCATTAACTTACATTTTCGTATGCTGATCTGCTATTAGGCCATTTTCATTTCTCTGATGTGCGCTTCATAACTAGTTATTTGTGAAAGTATCACTCGGCGTAGGCCATCCTTCTGGCATTCCATTTTTCCATCAAACTCAAACAAGGAACAGAAGAAAAACAACTATGTTCACCGAGCACTCACAGATCGAGAGCAGCACGATATATTTTGACCAGTCAAACGGTGTACTAAGCACATAGATTACTTTAAATGATGAACGAGAGACGCCCGTGCCTCTAAACACCAGCTCCCATAATCCCTAATATGGGATATTGGGGATTATACACTGAAAATTGCAGCTGGGTTTCCCACAATTTAGACAGCTTTGGTGCTTCTCTGTTGCCAAAGTTCATCAAACTGAACCTCTGCCAAAAAGGACGCCAGCCAAAAATACCTTTTTGAGGTATCTGTGAATTGAGAATGTCGTTTACGTTAACCCGACTGCTTTCGTTAGCTACTGAGCGCTGACCACGTTAGGCACTGACAAACCATATATATAAATATGTGTATATATTATATAGGCGCCGCATCCTCAGATTGGCTTGGAAATTTGCTGATATACAGCGGAAACTTATGTACTGTATGTTAATTTATGTCCGAATATTCCACTGTAGTTACATGGTTTAAATCGAATTAGGAAACCATGGGACAGAAAATTTTGTCTTTATGGTTAATTCATTTTCAGCCTTTTCACGCAAGGTGGTGTTCTTCTGTTATGACGGTTTTCCTTCCTCCTTGCTAATCAACCCGTTTGCAAACACTTCATCGCAAGTGGGTTGAAAGCACTAACAAAATCTTGGCTGTCAGCGTTTCCTCAAAAACCATGTCAAAAGTATCTATCAAAAAACCTCACGTTTAGAGGTGAATTCAATTACTGCGTTTATATTCTGTGAACTTCCAAGGATCATGAGGTATTACTCGCCGAAGCCGTGACTACACGTTTGTTACATATAGTCTAAAAACAAACGTGCTTATGCACTTCGCAACAGATCTTTCGATTTCTCCCAAATTTTCTCAACTCCAAGTTTTAATAAATTCTCCATTGCGACACAGACAATTTTCGGTCTGAAGAACTTGGTTCCAGAGAGTTCGCTTAATGACGTAACTACCACACCCATACATTGGAGGTGCTAGATACTAGTTGTGCGGCATCGATGTCCGAAACAGCATACCATGCTAGCCGTACAGGGAGAACTTTCGTGACAAATTTGATGCTTTGTCTTGCTGTTGACAAAAGAAACTCCATAGGCAGGTTTTGAGTCTGGTGAGACCAATTAAAATCCGAGTAAATGTAAGAGGTGCGCTTTACCACTGTCGATATAACAAACGAGTAGAAGGTGATTCTCAGCCAAGGTTTGGGCATCCAAAACATTGCGTCTCACGAACGATTTGATAGATAAGTAGAAAGAGGACGGAAGACCGGTTTAAAAAATTTGCGCATGAGCATTTGTGGCCCGATTTTTCCGCCACTGAGTAGACTCATTTTAGCACCATCTGTGACTAACTATTGGTAGCTGAGGTGGACTGACTGGTTTTCAACCAGGCGGTAGTTCACCTGATTCCAAAGCTCGGCGCTTCTCCTGCAAATGTTGTGACAACCTACAAGAAGACATCCGTGAGTGCATGATTAGGTGGGTTTACAGTAGACCTACAGCTGATTGTTGAATTCGTTTTTGTGACCAAGCGGAGCGACTGAACACACGATCACCAAAAAGTAGATACAGACGAAAATATTCCCTTAGTCGAATCTCAAGTTATCCACAAATATTTTTGATTTCAAATCCTTGTTAGATTCTGTTCAATTTCTTGAGTTTATTTTGTGCTATCTATCCCTATCCGTACTCAATTTTGCTTAGTCTGCTCTAAACAAACTATCACATGTGGTATTTTGTTTCGGCAAATGTTTCGCACTTTTTTGTAAGGTCACGCCCCTGGGCTCTTCAATCTCTTCTGTCCTCTTTCACCAACAGGATATGAGTTTCAGTTTGTCGACTGGTTTAAAAACCTCGGCATCTGCGGGAAACCATAAAAGTTAACAGGTGTCTATTATGGCTTAGGAAAGAAATTTTCTTGAAACAGAGGGAACATGTGAAAATGATGGCTTGTATCAATGTTAATTCAGACTTTTCCGATAACAAAACCATAATTGTCTTTAAATGTTTCACTGACTTCAGGGCTGGTGACACACTACCGTCCTTAGTAATGGGGAGCAAATACATTAGAACTATTTGCTGCCCAGGATCTTTCAGAGACAGCGTACTTTTCATTTTGCACCCTAGCTGGCTAAGATATGACTGAGGGGAAGCTCCGATATGACAAGGGAAAATGAAATGCCCATACGCCTACCAAGTAGTATGGGATTTGTTAGTTCTATCTGGAGCGTTTACTGTGAGTCAGTGTGCGTTGTTCAGGAAAACAGCTGTCCAAGCTGCAAACATGCCGTGGGATCCTAGTCAAGCTGTCAGCAAAATGTGATCTGCCTTTGTCTGTGGGAATATTTTCAGTGGGACTCCCAAGTGTTACTGACTCCACCGTTCAAGTCGCATCCTACTCCGAAGTAGGAATGGAAGATGATATTTTCATCGATATTCGGAAATGCATGTAGATTGTACCCTATAGTATCTTCACAAAATACCCATGCGGTGTTACTCTTTTTATCCTACCTATGAGTAATTTTCATCTTGCCCGTATGGTAATTGTGTAAACGTGACGGAGACCTTGCCGATTATATTGACATAGTCACGGCAGATTTGCTTAACTTCACCTTTATAAAAAACAAATTGTGCTCTTGAGCAAGACCATAACTTGATGCTACCCGTTCAACAATGGCTGTAGAATAGTGCAAAGCTGACAACAGCAGACAGGAGGCTAAAGTTCCGATGTGCGGATTATAAACTGGTCAATGTGGTAACCACTGTCGTTGTATCGTTATCACGGAACATTATTAGGTGGTCCTGTAAAAGAGACAAGCAAGGACTTTTCAGTAAACGAGAGGTGAATTTTTCCCGAGCAGCTGACAAAGTCACTGACAGTGCCGTTAAAGCACAGCATTTCGATCCTTACAATCTGCTGTTGTTGATTACATAAAACTGAATCTTTGGGCGTCCTGGGGATAAAAAAACAATAGTGAACTAGTTTGGTTTTAACGGAGGACTTGGCTAAATTCCAGCATAGCTTCCGTTTTCCGATATTTATCAATTGTTCAAATGGCTGAATTTTGCAAATGTTATCTAGTTGGCTTTCAAGTTGAACATAAAAGTTGATGGAGGCTCGTCGGCGCTTGCCTGATGGTCTTCAGGACGAGCGAAACCGGTCATCGGCTGTCGAACTGGTTTCAGATACCCTATGACTAGCAATCTTTCAAGAAAGTATGGCAGTATTTAGCCGAAGACTATTCTTGTATCCCATCTTCGTGGTGTGCGATCAACGTCTCTGGAGGAGCCATAGCCAGCGAACTGACTCTTGTGTTCTTTATGCTGTGCTGTGACATAATATGGAAGGACTAAAATTTGATCTATACACGTAGATTTTATAGTGATTTGACGTGTGGTTTTTTTAAAATCTTGATCTGGATGCAACGTCATCGTTGTTCATCACCATTTGTTTCTAAAAACCGTGATGACTGTAAAACGGGGTGAGTTTTTCAGCTGACATAATGCCACTAACGAAAGTTTCGGCTTTTTTCTGTCCAATAGCTGTGGCCAATTCGCGAATGTTCAGGATTTGATTGGCTGAGCCACGCGACTAATTCATGGATTCAAACATGACTGAAGCATGAAACCGACCGACACTCCATGGCGCTTGGGTAATATTCCATAAAATATCTCCCAGTCTGTGCAGAAAAGTCGGTGGCCGTTTGATTGAGTCGAATATTTGAGCGACAGTACATGTTTCAGTTAATGAATCAATGTGTCAGAGTACTAACCTGCTCCCACATTGTGTGGTCTGAGAAAATACTCCCGCATCAACTTCAAAACGCATGCTCTACGGGACATGGCGTGGAGAGAAATCTTCTAAAACTGAATAGAAATATAAGGTTACTCTCACATTTAGATCAACCAGTCGTTATCCACGCAGCTGCATGAAACGATTTATCTATTCAGATAGGATAAGGCCATACTCAACTTAGAAGTTCAGTGAACCGTCATGCAAAAACCTTAAAGAGCTTTTGTAGATTGTTAACTAAATCAGTCAATAGTAGCCACGTCTAACTAATTGTGTCTCAATTTTTTCTGTTTTTTAACCGATTGCTTGCTTCCGTAAGCAGGTGTAACAAGAACCCTGCCCGTTCAAACTGGCTTCCCAAATGCACATTCCTTGTGAGTTTAAGGGCATGGATCCTCTGTGAAATTTCGAAGCAATTGTTTGGACATGCAGCAAAATGTCAAAGAAAATAATATCCCAGGCCGTAAGCATGCTGGCCTGATTATGTGTCGCGCAGAATTTGTTGAGTCTGCCAAAAGCTGCGATTTACGTTGCTCAGTCCAAAGTGAAATAAATCAGGTGATGGGCAACCAGGTAAAATATTGTAAAGGCAATAAAAAATATTTGGTACTGCTAGCTTCTCATGACGTCTGGAACGGGACCTGGCTGGTTCTTCGTTCATTTGGTACTTAATCGATCACTGTGGGGGAATGTGAGTTCAAATAGCACTGACTTTCTCGGGCGAGTTGAAAACATGGCTAAAGTGCAGCACAGAGCATCAATTTTAGGACAGAAACCCAAAACACCATGGGTGAAATGATGTCTTATCATAATATACTCTGCTTATGTTACTGCAGTTGATTCGACTTTGTCAGCGCTTGATAGCATCTTGAAGACCAGTGGTGAAACTGTACCTTGTTCCTGCTTTCAAGTGCGACTACCATTTTGGGGAGGGTTTTCAGGTACTCTTTAAGGCGGCAACGCCAAGTTCCTGGAGTCCAAGGCAGACATGAGTAACTCCCCATCTGGTTTTCAAAGATTACATCCGAATATCAGAATACGGTGATAGCAGATGCGCACAACTAAGTATGACTTACCAAAAATTACCTCATGAATTCTTATGGTATAAAACCCAGCCTTTTCATGCTGTGTTAAAAGTAGACACCAGAAAGTCGGGAGAAGACACCTGGGATCTCTGCATCGCACAGGTGAAATTGGGAATCGATAAGCCTGGATTTCGGCCGTTGAGCTCATTTTCGTTTTACGCCACTTCAGTTGTATGAAAGCAACCCCAGCCACCTCACTTCTGCCTAAACACTGCACAGAATGAAATAGCTTAGCTGTTCAAGCACAACAATTGAACAGTAGTCGTACCACGAACCCCTTTCGGAAGGGAATCACTGGTGTGGAAACTTTCGTTCTTTACAACGTAGACTTTTTACGGAATTCCGGTAGCGTCGTGGTCTCGATGATCGGGCACTGCTTCCGGATTTCTCAGCCTAGAACCGAGAAAAACAAGTTACTTTCTACATTTGGTGAAAGCATTTTAAATACCTTGAGCAATCAGTGTACTTGATACCACGAACCATTTGAAATGGAGTGGGGAGAACTATATGCCTTTTGTAAGTTATTAGTAAGACTGAATGGGAGAAATCATCATTATGCACCGTGAGTTGGTCATTAATTGTGTTTGATGTCAATAGCAAGTTGGCTTCCCCGAAAATCAATTATATTCGGAGTACAGTATCTCATAATGCTGCATGATTCATAAAGTCAAATTGAGGAGGTTTATGAGGAGCATTCAAACATGATATCAGGGTTTCAAGAGGTGACCCAGTTTGTAACATATACGTGCACTACTTTCAGATTACTTTATCACTTGCTTATTACATGCCTTTCTTTTATTACGGCAAAAATTTCATTGCACAACAAGGCATGTTCCTTGTGAGGGTAGATGGGGAACAGATACTGTCCAAAAGAAGGATATACGGAAAACACTATCCATTTCTTAAAAAGTGTTTCCTACTGGCGGAGGTATGTTCCTTTGTTTGTGTTCCATTTTTAATTTAAGGATGCTTTATGCATGCTCTAGATGATAATTCATGGTTGCTTTTCTAAGAGACCTGCAGGCAGATTGACAAGTAATCCAGAATTTTACGGGTGTTCTGAAAAGAGTTCTTTAGTCCTGTTTGCTCTACTGACAAACTGATGAGTTAAGTCAATGAGTTGAACGGAAATGTTACCACGGTGGCAATTATGACAAAATTTGTGAAAACAAATTCCTCACTGACGTCAAAGCAGGGTAGTTTGCTATGTGTCATCTGGTAATATCACGTGAAGATTTCAAACAACATCGATCTGTTCGGAATAGCCTGCCTTCACACTGACATATATTAGGAAAAGCAGGATCCTAGGAGTACTTGTGGATTTACAACAGGAGTACTTTAGTTGGGATTTTATTTCGCTTTCGATTATTTCAAACTTGCAAAAATTTTCTTTACATTCTTGCATTCTACAGGTGAGTAATCGTGCTTAGTGTTGTTCTGGGAATGCTTGTTTCACACAAAAACCCTGGGAACATGGGCATGAAGTTATGGACTACCAAGCGTACTGTTAAAAGAAATTCGCCGATTGATTCAAACCAACTTTTAAAAGAAAAGGCCACCTACTTTTTAATGAGAAGGTGTGATTTTACCCCGGGAAAACGAGCCCGCGAAGTAATTTGTCTTAGAAAATACATTACTTAGCTAGTTAAACTTACACCCTTGAACAAATTGATTGTAGCCTGATAGACTGCTGAATTTTGAGCACGAGAGCTTGTCCAGCAGTAAGCTATGAGTTAGTTTATAACTGCAGCTCATTCAGTGGTATATCTTAGTAGCATCTTTGACAGAGTGCATGCATTCATACATTCAAATCCACTCAAAAATTTACATAATGTTTGTAAAATGATTTCCAACAACAGTGAAAGTGCCTTCAGTGTTAACTGGTCTTTGACAGGTGGAACCTCACAGTCTTCCCAGAGCCTCATAATGTTGGGATCATATTTGGTTATCCCCTACTAGCCCCATCATTTTGTCATAGACGTGAGCTTCGGAAGCTCAAATTGTACCGTTGCTTACCGCGCTGTGCACATGGGTGTTGAAATTTCGTCATCAATTGAGATGAATTCAGTACACAGCCAGTTGGTCATAGACGCGAGCTTCGGTAGCTCAAATTGCACCGTTGCTTACCACGCTGTGCACAGGGGTGTTGAAATTTCGTCACCAGTTGAGATGAATTCAGTACACAGCCAGTTGGCCTAGTTTAACAGTCCCTGTAACTTGATCCTCTTTGTATTAGCTTACTGATTAGCAGTGAAAAATGCGTGAACGATTATCAAGATTAGTGGATATTAGTGGCAAACATTCTTCTAACCACTTATTTCCGCACATCGAACTTTTGAAATTACAGTATTACTAATCGGATGACCATCAATCTATACCCATTCCTCTGCACTCAAACTAGACCAAATGAAGATAAACTTCTACAAGTCTCTATCATGTTATTGTTTCCTGGTAACCATCCAATGGGAAGCTCCAAGGACGTGAATAATTTCTTCAGATGTCTGCACATCTTCACTACCGCTTGAGGCATTCTAAAGTCTTCCACTCTAAACGGAGGGCAAAACTTTCATATAGACAATCTATGCTGGGGCCTAGAAAGAATGGCTACAGATTTTCGTGTTCCACATCAAAGTACTATGCCAGCATGAGTCATGTAATTGAATCGAATTTATTTATGAAAAGCCGAGAAACACTTTTCAATGGTCTCCTTGTCTCCTCAAACTATCAGCACATAAAATCATCCTACTCAAAGTGCCACGTTGAGGTATGCTATCCTTTTCCTTACTGTTTCAAAATCCCGCTGACGGCCTAGCTGACTTGCACGAAAAGTGCTTGACTGAATTATGTTTCCATCAAAATAAGTGCTACTTAGGTTCTTAGGATCCTGGGATAATTACTTGAAGTCAGTAAGTCTTGACCAGGTCGAGTGTTTAATTTAGCGCGTCGAATTTGAAGCTGAAGTTAAAACTCCACCAAAAATAATGGTTCCAACACTACCGGTAAATCCAAAAAAACGATTCCGGTCCTTCCAATTGAGTCCAGATTTCATGTGTAGCTCTAAAATTATGCAGGAGTGTTCCTGTAAAGCCACAATGAGGAGACTTGATTAGCTTATTGAAGGCATGTACGTTGGCCAAAATTATATCAGTAGAGCACCAGTCATCTCGCAAACAAACGAAATTACAGTGTCATTATATAAATAATATGTTGAGCCACAATCTGAAAGGGGTCTCACAAACAGTCTACAGTTCCATGCCGTCGTTAATTTTTGGTCATTTTATATAATCTATACTGCAAATTATTACCCACTGTACAGCATGTGACTTGCTTCCACTGGTTTACTTTGAGACATATGTGAGGGTGACGTGACGCTATTCTTTGCCCAGGTAAGTATGGAAACCTTGCAATGGTCTGATCAGTCACCCGTTATCTGCAAGCGGGTGCCTAGGAATTCGGAATTTGACTATGGATGCTCTCGGATCTGCAGCAAAGGCAAACATGGTCCGGTTACGTATCTACTGAAGATTTTCGCGAGGAAAACTACACCAAAATTGATTGCCATCTCTCCGCACAAAGAATGGAACATCAGCACAATCGATGTGTCGTTATATTTAATACAGTTGCACTGCAGTCTCGCTATAATACCTTGAAATCTCGCCTCCAGGCGAACAGTTTCCCTCCCAAACCGTCATAATCATCATCGACACCAAGACATCGGTGTTCAACACCAATGCTTCACTGCCGCCATCCCAAACCGTCATTCATTGCTAACCGAAACCATGATGAATGCAAGTAATATAAGGACCATACAGAGTTTGAGTGTGACTTTGCTGAGCAGGGTAAATAGTACACCTGAAAAATACCCACTTAGTTCTCTGATTTTTATTCAACCGGTTTCATTTTCCATTAAATTTGTGTTCAACCTGCATTGTATTACGGCACTGTGCCTTCATAGGAACAATCACATATGTATATACTTGTAATCACATTCCGCTCTTTTGACTGCGATATAGAAAAGCCAGTGTGATTCGGTAGTAGTACGCGGTAGTAGTACGCGGCATGTAGTACGCGAAAACGTACGGACTATTACCTGTAAATGGCCTGTGCAGTAAAGTGTTCGTAATAAATATAGCATTATTAGGCTGTGGCTACTGGATAAAGCGGGTGCTCTGGATGAGTTCCATGCACAATTTTGTTACCGCTTACATACTCAGCTGAGCTACATGGAAGTAGTAGACCAACTTGCGAGTAAAATATGAAAGGATCCCTACTCCTTTAGGCCCCTGAATAATATCCCGAGTCCCGTGAACTGTTACGAACTTCGAATTCCGATAAAATAGCTCAGAAGAGGAGGGTAAGTGAGCAGATGACCTGATTGCAACAAACATGAACTGCCTTTCAAACAAGTGTCAGGTCTGACTCATTTGCTCTTCTAGCAGCCTTAAATTTGTTCACTAATAATTCTGTGTGGTAGATGCTGCCCATTAACGAGTTATTCACTGTAAGCGCCAGAGTATAGTGCTATCAAACATACATCTTTCGTCTTCTCAGACCCTCACAACCCCAAGTGATTCTCGAACCCGCATAACGTAAACCTCACTTTGTTGTTCTCCCACTCATAATCGCTACACAGATGTAGGATTGATTTTGTCCCCACATCTTAGACCGGTTTTACGCTGACCGACAGCTATAACGAAAGTCTTATGCCTGCCATATGAAGTGACAGAAGGACCCACTGCGTTCTTTACACACGCTTTAATTCTGTAACTCTGATTCGTCTACTGCCAGTAGCTGTGCAGAGTTGTGAAATCGTTTGCACGACAGCTATAACGAAAGTCTTATGCCTGCCATATGAAGTGACAGAAGGACCCACTGCGTTCTTTACACACGCTTTAATTCTGTAACTCTGATTCGTCTACTGCCAGTAGCTGTGCAGAGTTGTGAACTCTTTTGCATTTCAGATTTTCCTACATTCGACAAGAACTGATATTCAGAAAAGACAAGGTTGTGTGAAAACCTGTGCCACAATACAATCAACGAATAAGCCGTCTGGGACACCAGAAACCAAGAAAAAACCCACAACCTAAGAATGCCACCGGAAGGCCCACAACATCTTGATGTTCCAAATCCTGTAAGCTCCATACTTCTGAAAGCTATATTTCGGAAATTCAACGTCAGAATGCACGAACGACTTCAACTTACAGGATATTCGTCTGCTCTATGTGAGGCACAGCCATATATTCTGCGATTAGATGGCTTGTGTTATGCTTAATCGCCCCCGTATGTTTTTCCAGACTTCAGATTCTTTATAATTTCACAGCGTCGGCAAGGTTACAGTCGACGTGGTGAAATTTGACCTTTGAAACGCTGCACAGTCAGCTTGGCATACTTGAATACGCTCAGTGACGTTAGTGGCGTTACAGGAGTCTGCAATCAGCCCAGTATTTTACCAGAAATATTTTCAAATAACCTCCATCATACTCAGCACGACGACTGCGACAGTCTTAGCCATTCTTTCAGCCAGATGTCCACTTAAATCAACAAGGTTCATGACATTTTACCTGGCATTTGAGTTGTTTATTTGAGTTGGTTATTCTATCCTTTTGCCACCCGGATATCGTAAGAAATGTCTGTAAGGTAAACTCACAAAATGGCCATCGGATAAACAAGTCAGAAAGTGTATGTGGCTTCGTGTTTGGGAGGTAGGTATGAACACCCGGGCTAACCTACAAACATAGGCAAAGTGGACGGGATTCTATAGTCAAAGACACTACCCAAAACCTTGACCAAGCTTTGCAGGCATAACTTTCCCGTAATTAATAAGGCTACAGTGTGGAGATAAAATTTTGTCTGACTCAATATCCGTGGGTTTTCTTGTGTTAGATGTGTATATGTGCAAGAGAGTAGCCTGACGGCTGATAGACTGAAGGCTGAGGGGACAACATAACTTTGTGTCATCAGACGTATCGCAGCTGATTGTGGTTGTTCACGGTCAGCTTCATTTGACATGCTCTGTTACGGGTATTTGTGCATTTTTACAGTCTCATGACGTTCCTCCTGTCGAGTAGGTCTCTTGAAGTCACAGTATCCAGGAAAATGGTCGTAGGCTGGTGACTCCTCCTTCACTGGTGTGCATGAGTGCCTCGACTCTCGTCATTCAAGTCAGTGATACATGAAACCGAGGAGGTGACTTTATATGCACGTATTTTAGGACGTGCCTGTGCATTGAGTGCAGTCTAAATCTGCTTCTGAGTTAGTGCCTTCTCTCTTACCATTAATTCTGCCTAAAATTGTAAATTGCACCTTCTGGTGATGCCGCAACTTCTACTGGTGTCTTTTAAATAGCTGCGATGATTCTCGGAAAATAAGCTAAGATGTCTGCGACGCGATCAGTATACTTCTTGTGCAAACGTAAAAGTGTATGTATTAGCCCGGAGCTGACAGTGATTGGGAACAAAAACTTTACTCTTTAAGGCGAACTAAAAAAACGAGTTCCTGCAATCTGCCTATGACTATAAAACGGTTCCAGGCAACCTATTGTAGAAAAGACCATAATACTATTTATAAACTTTGGTTCATTAATGTTTCAAGTCTGAGGCTTTTTTTCAAACCTAACATTCAATATCCCGGACTGTTCATTTTCCCAACAGTTTTATTTTATTATTAAGCACTTGACGACTGTGAATTCTGGTACATGATTATTCGCATAAGCCTTTATCTGAAACCATGTTATTCCTCAGATTGTCGCGACCACGCTCCGGCATTCCAATTGAGTTTGTCTACACATTTCGAAGGTATTTAAAAGATGCATCAGTATGCTGCAGAACTTATTAACGCGGTAGCCGCGTCGAACACCTTCAGGGTTGAGGTAGTAACGGTATTTTCCTCAGCTTAGTTCTCGGTCTGAGCCTCCCAATCTAGCGTTCACGTCAAAACAATCACCAAAGGTGCACAAGGTCTATTAATGCCCAAAACGAAGTCAAGAACAGTGTACAGCGCTTCGTATATATAGCGTAAGCGGTTATAACTTTCTGGAATTTCTGACGCGTTCTGGATGCGCCATTGGCAGCCGGCATTTGGCGAATACTGGGTCATGTTTGGATGTTGGGTCCAGATTGTTGACCAATAAGACCTCGTCTTGATCCCGGACCGGCAAGCGTCCCGAATTCTGGGCGAACCTCGAGCGAGCCAGGTTTATCGGCCGTAGCAGCGCCTAAAGACGTGCGGTATAGCGGGATTCGTGTTGATTCCTGCTAACAGTTGACACGAAGTAGGTGACGTATTTTGCCACTATTTTGTTTTCATGTTTTACGAACCGTGAAATCCACAAGCCTCACAACAAGGCGCTATAATAGAGCGTTATGGTAGCCGAACTGCCGATATCCCTACTCTGAACTATGTTGTATTCCCTAAACCCTTCACTTCAGACAGTGTGCCAAAATCTTGGGTTCTCTTTAAGCTAAACCATATTGAACTATGTGTTCCAGAGAAGAAGCACTAAGAGTCGGCGTTCGGTTGACAAACCAAAAGACGGTGCACGTCATCAAGAAGTCAGTTTAGAAAGAGAAGGAGGAAGAGTGAGCCACACTGATCGAGGAAGTTTGCACTCGCAAAGACAAATGGAAATGACTCAGCAGGAGGGAAAACGATCGTCTGCAGCTTCCTTCGTGCCAGTAAGTTAGTTCAAAACACACAGGCTGTTTTCGTTTATTGTTGACAGAGTGGCAGAACATGGCTTCGAATTTTAGACTGCCTTTGGTCACGATGGAAGTTGAACAACTTCTGCAAGTTTGAACTTGATATTTCAAGCATAATCAGTTTCATACTAACTAGTGTGAAAATGTGCAAATGAGCAAATGTGCTTACAAATAATCAGCCCTTAAAATAATGCATTCTACAAGCTGTTTCTTAAGACCTATTGTATTTCCGGATAGTGAATACCATCTCTTCTCAACTGAGCTTTCATTCTCGATGCGAAATAAGAACGAAACTTAAAGAGCGATTAAATTTCTCCAAATTCAAATAACCCATTGGTCCCTTAGTTATTGTCCTGTCAATAGTCGGACACACTTTCTGTCTGTCTGAATATGTCTTAATGTACACTCTAACCTCGTGTTAAAAACAAGTTCGTAAAACGTTGAAAAACATTCCGAGTAATTCAAGCTCAACCAGGATATATTTTATGCTCTGACCAAAGCCTTTGATTGAGGTCAAAACTGACTTGATTAAAATATTTTCAACACCACCGTCAATGTGTACCTACTTCGTTGTGACTACTGGTTGGTTGTGTAAAGAATAAGCAAGATTCGGTTTCATTTGTATCACAACAACCCGTTACCAAGTACATTAGAATAAATTCCACATAGCCAATCTAACGGAGAAAGCAGCTTGGGTAGGGGTGGTTGAGTCCCAAACAAGGCAGAAAGTGATCATCAGCGCACTGATGATGTCCATCGAATGGCTACGAAACGTCCGCAATTCAATGGCTAAGCTCGGCAAATAAGTCAATAGCTATCTGATCAACTACCAATGGACCTGCCCCAGCTACCAATATCCCAATACATTATCAAGAGTTTTTCATAAGAAGTTCTGGAGGATGCACGTGAACTCATCTATTTACAAAGTCAAATAGGATAAAACCACACATATTTTGAACATTTCCATACCCATAGGTAAGCCCATGGATTTGACCTTCCGCTGGAATTTCTATGAAATACTGGTCCTGAAAAGACCACTGGAAAAATGCGTACAATTTGGTAATTAGATATCAGCCGAGAACTTGTTCATAAACTTCGACAAGGTTACGGTCTAACAACAGCTTGAGTGTGCCAATTTGTATGGACTGATCTTAAAACTATGATTTACCGAAAATGACCTCTCAATTAGAAGGAAGGCATCTAGGTTGTTGACCCTTTTTTCACACCAGTTCTCGAGGATATCGATCACTCGGGAGACCGTAATGGGATTTGTCACATGCACAAGCGTTACAGTAGGATACCGGGTAAATTAAGCCCTTTGATATGGTCGAAGGCTCACACATAGTGTTCTTCACAGCCTTTTAGTTAATGTTTACCATCCCTGTATGGCATCTATTAAAACTTCTGACCTGAAAATTGTTCCTGAATATTCTACAGCGAACCCCGTCTTCGTAATTCTTTTGCGCTACTGCTTGCTACCTAAATACACTTAAAGCTTCTTTTTCAGCTGATCCAAGGATTGTAAGCATAAACTCGTAAACGTACTGGTAGAAGAAGCCCAAGTCTGATTTACTTCTTGTGCAACAAGACCAGGAGCAGGACACTTTTGGCAATTCCTCTCGCACAGCGGAGGTTGCTCTATTAAGCCCATCGTAACTAGTCATACGACTCCAATCACAGACTTCAAAGAAGTATTGAAGAGCAAAAAACTTGGCGAATTTCAGTGAACTGTTTGCTGTTTATACTACCCTTCTCAATCCCCGAGGCCTTCCTTCGATGTGCCCATCTGTTGGACTACCTCATACTGACAACCTACTGGAACCATGTAAGTCAGAGGTTCCCCACCTTAGCTGAACCAGTTTGGGGAAAGAGGGGAGCGTAAACAAAATTACAGTCATCAAGAGATAAGTTGTTCCTCCTCTTCTGTTAAAACTGTATGTGCGATTGGAATAATTCGGGTGATCTGAAAGGCCATGAAATAGCTTTGTATTACCTGTCGATTTGTAAAATTGAACTAAAGAAACGCAACCGTGTTTTTGGCATTCCATTGGGAGGGAGTATTTTTCGGGTTATGTATTATGTCAATTTGTTGGTCCTGGTGAAGCACCGCGTCAACTTGGGTACAGTCATTGTTAGCTCCGCGGTCAAATTAGTTCACCTGCATGGTTGGCGGCGGCCGAACAGTTTTGTGGTCGTTTTTAAAACGAAAGTCATGATGGTGATGATGATGATAGTTTCACACCGCATTTGAGGCGAATGTGACGTCATTTATGAAGAATTACACTTTTACGAGCATTTGAACCGTCTTTAGTGCTTCCCTTCCTACAGAACACCACTAGAAACGTGTCGAATTTGTCTCACTTTACTCTCGGATAAGTGAACTGAATAACCGCATTCTTGAATCAAATTGTCAAAATGCCATCTGAATGAGCTGTCAAAATAGTATTGAATGTATTATCTTACAAACGTACACAAACTCGTTTCTCTGTATTTTTCTCTTCGAAAGCTTGAAGCATCCGTTAAGCAAACTAATGAACGTGAAACACTCGACAGACTGGCACGTGGATCAAATGAGCTTTTGAACAGTTTGAAGAACGGTATCAATTCTCTAAGATCAGGTGTACAGCCTGTCACAGCTCAGGTGAGTTGAAATTGAAAAGCCAGAATTCGACGATATCTGATTTTCCTGCTGATAATTGACNCGTGATCAAATTGAAAAAAAGTTATAAGATCACTGGAAAACTTCAAAAATTATAAACATGACCTTCTGTTTTGGGGAGAGCTATCCGAAACAAGAAATTCTCTCGTTTAACAAAAAGCGCTTCATTGGAAAATGTCAGGAATCCAGAAATCACCATGACTCTCATAAGTCAAATAACTTCACCCTCCGGATGTGACAGTCTTCCTAAACTCATAGTTAATTCCCAAATGTCGCAGTCCATATGTAAGAAAATGGGCACTCTCAGTTGGAATGTTAGTCACCAGCCCAAAATGCTCATCATGGCAAGTCGAAAACTCTACAGACCGGCAAGGATTTGATTGTATAAGTCATGAGGTTGGAAGCATGATCTGACTAAGTATTAGTAGAACCAGTTCCGAACTTAACGGGACTACATAACTGCCAATGGAATAACCGTTTTTCGTTGAGACAGATTTCATGGTTGTTCTTCTCTCGCCCTTGACAGATGAGATGTATTTTTAGTATCAATTTTGACCGCTTGTATGTGACGGTGATCAATAGAGCAGCGGGCTCGTACGTTCCTTGACTTTTTCTGGTTTGGCCAAGTGCACCAGGCGATCAAGCGGCTATCCAGGCAGGGGTTCACGATAATAAGAAGGCATTAAGGGACTGTAGTCCACAACACTAATCATAAAGATTGTGTTCGTAAATAAGGTTTAAAAGGTGGCCCAAGTACTGCGTAACGGCATTTGCAGTTGATCATCACGTTGTATGTTGTAACATGTATGTATCAGTCTGAAAAACAATGAGGGAAAGGTCACACTTACACGACTTACTCTAGCGGAATATTAGTAGGCAAACTTTAGTGTGTATAAATTTATCGGTTTCTTGGAAAAACCGTCATGTACTCTACAATCTACCATTTTATTGCCCTTCAGTCAGCAATACCTGAGAACGTTGAAATATTGAGCTCACTCCCAGTTTCCCAGAATGGCTCCGTACGAGTGAGTTCCTATACCAGCCTTTTTTCCTCAACCGAAAATATAAACGAATGTTTTACTGGACGCTGAAGGTTGATTGCAACAGACTTCCACCTTTGGATATGATACATTTCCATAATCTTTATGTAGTTCCGAAAAATTGAAAATGTTCATTTTCATGTGAGCACCTTCGAGAATTTTGATAGGATTAAAACAAAAACCAGGTTTCCAAAGTACATCCTACCGAATGTTTTCAATTTCAATTCAATTTATCAGCTAAAAGCCGTGTGCCACAGGCACATTGGTTCTAGTCGCTACGGTATCGATCACCGGAAAACGGGAAAGTGGAACATACAACCAAGCCATAGAGGCGAAGGCATGTTGAATTTGTTCGGAAATAGGGTAGCCACCCATTGAAAGCGATGCACAACCCCACTGACTGCGCGATTGGGCCATGTCTATCAATGTCATCAATCACTGGCGATTTGAGTCTCATGGTCCCAATCCAGGGAGGCGGCAGTTGCCCACTCGACAAAGTTTACTGGTTGTTTCAGGAACACATCAGTAGAAAGCAAGCTATTTGAAAGGAAGTACGTTGATAGAATAATGCAGATGTCTTGAATATAGTCGTTTGTGATGGGAGATATGCTTCGTCGCCTTACGGTGGCTCGTGAGATACTGACTCGAGAGCAGCAAGCGGGATTCCGGCTTGGTAGGGGTTGTGTCGACCAAATCTTCACACTGCGTCAGGTGCTAGAACAACGCCATACGTATAAGCGACCCACGATTCTAGTATTCCTGGATTTCCGAGGCGCATTCGACTCGGTTGACCGGTATGTTCTTCTTGAGACACTTGCCCACCAAGGAATGCCCCGGAAGTTTGTAAACATAATACGTTCTTTGTATTCTCAGACTTCCGGACGTGTGAGAGTGTACGGAGAGCTCTCTAAATGTTTCCGTACACAAAGCGGTGTCCATCAGGGATGCCCACTCTCTCCATTCCTTTTTAACTTTGTGATCGATGAAATAATGAGACGAACGCTGGAGGGTCTTCAAAACCCTGGTGTTCAAATAGCCTGTGAGGAAAACCTTGTCGATCTGGAATATGCAGACGACATCGTTCTCATGTTCGAAGAGG
>NW_008751770.1:289036-313395 GCF_000715545.1 Opisthorchis viverrini | reverse complement strand
ATGATGATGATGATGATGATGATGATGATGATGATGATGGGAGACATGGAATCAGCACATATACCTTGCGTATTAGTCTCTTCAGTAGTGCGCATTCATCGCTGCTTTTGGCTTCAGTGTCCCGTCACTAATCGGACAGCCTCCAATGCTTGGCTGTATCTCTCACACCTTTCTGTGCTCAAAAATGTAACAGCTGGAAACCGGTTTATAGAGGATGAGCTTCACCGAAGGTACTGATAGATCTCGTATTGCCAGTACTCAAGTAGCCAGTAAAGCGTTTGTATTTCAGTGTCTTTTGGGAAGTTAATTGGGCAAGGTAAAACATACCGTCTAAGATGAACCAGTAGTCAACGCAACATCATTATTGAAACTTTTGTATTTTCACGTTACTCTAGTTCTCGGCCAAGGTAGTCTGAAGGCTTGGAATAATAACTTTGTGGACGAGTGTGGATCGCTGCTCCTTCACCCACGGGCAACGTCAACTGCGCCGTTATCTTTGACCGGTTTGGTGGAACGGGGTGTATGATTTGTAGACGTCCTAATATGTAAGGTTTTGGGCAAAAACACAGTTCAGTGGATTGAATTGTCAAAATTTTTGACAATTCGGGTGCCGTCTGTAAACTTATTCGGGATTTTTACAATCAGCTGATTATAAAAATGTGTAAGCAATATTGTTTCTGCATTACCCATTTCAAACATACGGTTGGTGATAACCCTTAGTTTGGTTCTGACGGTTCCCAGCATAGAACTTATATAAAACACCTTCCACTTCCTTATTGTAAGCCTCACTATAGGTAGAAATGCCATGCTACAATAGGCAACCTAAAAAAACACAGAACAAAAGTGCACAAATATTCATGGTTTCGTACCTCTTAAGCAGAAAAGGAACCGATTACAAACCCTAGATCACTGGACTCGGAGAATTTGTACTTCAGAGCTTCCCTGGTTCTCGATAATGACAGACTATCCATACAACCCGAAAAAACACTCACAATCACAGGAATCAACCATCATCGGCTATGGACCAGTGCCTTGACCTCAAGGTACAAATGCATCAAGCGGGAACTAGAGATGATAATTAGGTGCTTATTCTGCGTATTTCCTTAAAATTTACAAGTTGACGAGTCAGCATTAAACTTGCTGCCAGTTACTTATCTCATTTTTTCATGAGTTGTCGGGGCTATCAGAAACGCATGCCGGATAGATTGTTCTCAGCAAGCTCAAGTCTATACAGGGACTCAAACAGCCCCTCAGGCCCGAAAGTACTTCTACATGGGTTTGCTTTCTTTTATATCAGTCTGGTGAATCAACTCCAAATGACCATGAACGCAAAGTGAGTTGTCTTTTGTTTACGCCGAATAATTTTCACACACGGTATGGTTGTGGGAATCTAAGCACAAATTCCGGGTATAAAGGTAACTATGAGAGGAGAACGCAGTTTTCATTCGAGTCTCATGTGCGCTGATGACAAGAGTAGGAAAAATTGACACTTAATTCACTTGGACTGGTTATCGCATACACTCAAATTTTACAAGCCTCCGCTCACCTTCATTCTTAACTCTTCTTCTAGTCTGAAAGCTATTACTGGACTATGTGTTTACTGTTAACAATTTTGCAGTAAAATTCCTCGTTTGGATTGAGTCACGAAACCTCAACATTGCAAAATACGAAAAGCAGAAGTTATATTGATAAGTACTGGGAACCACATCCAGAGATTGCCCACCCCACCGAACCCCTGTGATAAATTATTTTAACTGCCGCGTGAAGTACTACTTTCTCATTTTATTATTTCCCTTATAGACTTCTTCAAGGACAGAAGAAGCACAGTTTCCTGCTTCCCAATTCTTAGAATGACGTCACCGCCGTTGACCTTATCTAGTGCGATTTCTAAGACGGGTTATTCCAGATTTTTAAACGACAGTAGCTCCCATTATTTTCTAATTATAATCCACAGTTTATCAGCAACGCACATTTTGATTGACAGCATCAGTCGTCGGCAGAACACAGGCAGTAGTGATTGCGAATACCTTTCTAGAAGGAATATTCTTGACGAAATTATACGTGTGGGATGTATATTTATACTATACGATCCCGGAATGAATAGCTCGTGATAGGACATCATGCAGGTGAGCGTATTTGACAAAGAATAGTAAAAACGGAACCAGGTCACATTTGGATATACGCAAAAAGTTATCGGGGTTTGTCAAGTCAGGATTGGTCGAACTCAAGCTGTTCAATGCGATGCTTAAACGACCTTGAATGATTCGAAACAAACCGTTTAGGCTCAAATAGTTCAGTGGTAAGGAAAATAACGCTCTGCCTGGAAAGTACGTTGTTCGAACCCAAATCCAGCACCACTATTCCTGTCTAGTCTTGGGCAAACGTGCAGTTTGTCATCCATCGTGTTTCCGAGTATGGCGTGGCAGGTAGGCATTGAAAAGATGTTAGACGAACGAACGATCGATTTCAACTTGTGAAGAACGAAAGAAACGGGGCAGCGGCTTCACAAGGTTAAATGGTACATGACGAATCAATCGTTTACGCTCCGTTAACAAATCTGACATGTTGAACCTGTTTATTTATCTGTAAAAACAACATAGTTAGCTTATTTTCATGCTATGACCCTAGTGCTAACGTTGTAACATAACGGTTGCGCAAGCTTTCTGTGGCTTTCTTTCATTTAAAATTAGTTATGTAGCATTACCAAGCACGAAAATTCTGTGTGACACATTACACACCTTACAAGTGATAAACATTTTCCCCAGTTGTATCAAAACGAATTCGGCAAGACAGGCACAGAACCACGAATGTAAAGACACGTTTCGATAAGAAAGTGACCTATATTCATCAGCGCAGATCAGCAGTAATTTAGTTGTTTGAAAAACAAACTTCCATATCTGGGATTCCACGAAAAGAAGTCTATTAATATCATCGATTGGATAAAAAGGTAAGCTTGGGGCGCGTGAATCAGCATAACCTAAGTGAGAGAAACACCTGTGGTGATTAGTTGGCTTCCTCAATAAAATTATGACACCATTTTTGGTTAGATATGGATGCCAACCGATGTCAGTGGCGTTCTTGTTGTCAGTTTCTATCCAGATTGCCTGAGTGAATGTCTGGAGGTGTAGGCACCTCGGAATGATTGTGTTAAGCTAGCACCAAGTCCCTCCCCCGTCCACCTTTACTCTTTCCTTTATAATAAGGCTTTCAAATAAGTCATGGTTGTACGGCAGTGAAGCATCGGTGTTGAACACTGATGTCACGCTGCCGATGATGATGATGATTGTTTGGTTAGGTGAAAGAGCAAAATTCTGGTGATTTGCGATTCCTTATTGTTACACTAGGTGTGTGCTAAATTAGCAGAGCGCGGTGTAGCAGAGTTTTGCGTGCGTTCCACATCATAGAAATCTCACAGACTAACACCACAAATTCCCTTTTTATCACTGAATACAGTCGGGAAACTCCACGCCAAAATCTGCCACACTAAAGTCACAACCGGTAAGTTATTTATAATTATCCGTTCACAAGAAGTTACCATAAGTTTGAACTGATCGTTCACATGCCATCGGAAACTTCCGTCTCGAGAGACGCAATTTGCGCATCTCTGCAAGGTCCAAGCACTTTCCGCATTTTCCCGGTCATTCAATCTGCACAATGCGTTTCCTCGTGGCCGTGCGTAAAAAGCACCTAAGAACAGTATACGCACCCTTGAATGGCAAACCATCTATTCTGCTCTCTCCTCGAGTGTTGACAGACATGAGCTCAACCTTCCGGTAGGTCGGATAGGACGGCACATACGCGCGAAGGAATCAGGTTATTCAGGATTAAGTTCATAGCTAAGGCGTGTCGTCTGATCCCCTTAAGTTGCAACCAAAGTTTTGTTTTATTCACTACTCTTCCGCAATCTGAGAGAGCATTTTTCGAATAACAAGATCTGAAAATGATGCTTCGTGCTTGATGCTGCATGTTAGACGATTCATCCTCTCGGATCACTATGTTTTAAATATAACCAAGCCCTGTCATGCACAATATTCTGCTAGATATCCATCGATTTCTCTGTACTTCAGCCGATCACATCGTTCTTAAATGAACATCCAAGCTCACCTCACACAACGCCAGGTCATTCTCAACGGGTAAGTATCCATTCCTCCATTTTCACTATTTTCAATAACTTGAACTTTTGTAAGCCATAACATACCATATTCGGCAGTGAGGCAGCATGTTATACCTTCTTGATTGAGCTATCAATGATTTGTGTTTGTCAGGTCATTTTTTCGGTTTTCTGTTGGATAATGTCCCAACGCTAATCAGACACAAGAAGTAACCCATTAAACCATTATTAACGACTCACTGTAGACATTTTATTCGATCGTAACAAAGACAAATTCGCCCGCTGATAATCCATACAAATTCATTTGAGGATTTCTTTACGGCAGTCTATTTTTCAAAATATTGTCATGTGTGTAACTGTTAATTAAATAAACAGCTATTTCTTTAGCAAACGAATTCGAAAGGGCATCAAACTGTCAGTGAAAAAAGGTCGGTATGAAATCGGATGCTGCTGAACACAAGGATCTCGTGTGTGCCGAAAATCTGCTCCGTTTGGTGGAAACATTTCCTGTCTGAGAAAACTCAGCACTAATAAGAATATTAGTGCTGACTTGTTGAACGGTCGTGAAACTCGGTATCGGTCCCTTGGCTTCCTAATTCGCCCACGATGGTACATCACAAGGCATGGAGACAAGGGGGAAATGGTACAACTGTATTTATATGGTGATCACAGAATGTTCCACAAGGTCGTGCTAGAATTTCCGTGAGGGGCGAAAAGCGTCGAGCTGAAGATGCTCAATCCGGACTGGCCGGCATTCTGACCAATCAGGGCATGCCTTCGTGTGGTTGGTAGCCTCCACGTGACATCCATCCAAAAGATGTGAAGTTCGGCTATTATGGACGGCTTGCCTCCACACAACTTCGATTTTCGGAACAGTGAGAACAGGGGTTTCAATCCAAGCCCGAGAAGTGACAAACCTCTGTTAACCAAACGATGATCAAAACGACACATGTCAGAAGTCGTGCTACGCTCCTTTCTGATTTCTGATGCATCCTTCCAAAGATATTTGCTGCTTTAATCATATTAATTCCGACATTCATATGGAGGCCACTGTGCCAGAAATTTCATATTTCGAGACCGGCATTCAAGCAAGTTTCGTTGTATTCAGAAGGAGGTAAATTTCTCACAGTAGCGTTCAAAAGAAAGGTATTTTTTGAGGCTGCAAAGATTCATCCGGATGTGACTGACCATAAAACATTTGCACACGTCCCACAACTTGTTTCTATTAGAGAGTTTTTCCGTGTTTTATCCCCAATATTTGTGTAGTTTAACACGTAGTTTATTCAATCCTTCACAATTTCTAATGATAGGACATTTTGATTATTCAATCCTCTGGATGGCTCACATATGCACTGAGTGTGCTAATTTTAGTTTCGTTATTCAGTGCTAATCAGCAAGAGGTTCTAGGTTTTTTTTTAAAATCTCCGAATAAAGGCACCGTCCTCATGTGGATCTCCGGTAAAATCCTACTTAGAAAAAATCCCCCTGTCAACTGAAAACAGTCACTAGTGTCCGCCTGCCATTGGAATTGTCTGGTCTATGATGAAGTTTTCAATACACTGTTTTGTTTTGCAAAACAGTTTCTCCGTAACTCTTCAAGAAATAGTGTCCATCGTAAACGCTTGGTTTAGAAAGTCAAACATGAAGTGTAACAAACGTCTATCTAAACTAAGAAGCTTAGTTAATTATACCCTGTCTTTGCTGTCATCCTGAAGGCCACCCATCAAAATTCTCCAGTGACGTGTGAACGCACCAAAAAGGGAACTAATCGCTCGATGACTCCCGAGTAGTAAAACTGGAAAGGCTCATCTTAGAGTGACTGTTGTAAATCGCTACATGGGTGAAGCGTGGCACACAACGAGTACAAACAAGACAGTTTTGAGCTCACTTGCACGTTGAAGTTGGTGGAACGAGAGATCCAGTGGAGTCTCTCACATTTATTCGCGTACTGATATTCTTCCACATTTTGTATAACAGGACTGGATTCCATACAAGGAGTCCTTCGATGTACGCTACCTACCATAGACGTCGCACATCTGAGGATTATACCATATTAATATTTTGTCACTCATTGGCATAATCTCTTAAACTGCTGGAGGTGAGTCGGTTGTCATTTGGGTTGGATGGTGAATATGAGCTGCCATCACGGAAACTACTACATTAGGCCAGCTACGCTATCTAGACTCAAAATTTCAGCAATGCCGAGAATGGCTAGACTAGTCCGCTTTTAGCAGTTGGGAAAGATTCTTATGATTTAATAAAATCAACCAAAATAGTTACCTCATTTCATTTCTAAAAACATGACGTGACGGCACTCACTTTCCCAGCTTTCTTTCATCCTAAAGCGAAAAGCTTTCTCTAATTTCCAGTCTAGGGAACCGAGTCCCAAAGAACACGCAGCTAAGGTGAATCCTTTAGCAAATTCACAATTCATAACTTCACATAAAATAACCAAATTTGCTCTAAGATGGGAATTTCACTGTCACCACCGTCGTCGGTGAAGCTCGCACCGTCAGTTTTTTCAAGATTGCCTCATTGACCCTTTGGAAATTTGGCGCTTTAAAGTGCTTGCGCTAGGTCTGCATGAGGTCCCCCCATCACACTGTTTCCCTTGTTTTCAAATTAAGGCTCTAAGAATAACTGAATAAACTTCGTGGTTGCACCCTAGTGAAGAAGCCGCGTAAAAACCGAGGTTTTGAATCAGACCGTGGTAGTGATTATGGCAACGGAAAATATCAGAATGTAAACTTTTGAACTATTTTGCATTGACCTTCGATTGATCCTGAGATGTTTGCGTAAGTGTCCTGTCCTTTGTCATAAGCTACTATGTTTTCAAAATATCGCTGTCTCTTTAATAATCTGAGTTGTTTTTCAGCGGTCCGGGCTTGAAGAATACATAGCTAAACGAACCCATACTTGCCTAAACTTATGCCTGCAAGAGAAGTAGAAAAGCGGTAATGTTATCAAAGTTTGAAAAAATTTGTGGATATATCTGCTAAAAGTAAACAAGCCAAGGGTGATTCTATCCAAACTAATGGATTTGGTAGGTATACCCTAAGCCAAACCCAAGCCTACATACTGCAGCCAGAAGTAATTACGAACACCCGGTGACAGTTTTAACAAAACTCCCTCAATTTCATGTCCCTGTGATTGCCTGATTTTTCGAAGTTTGCATTGAATTGATCCATAGCACAAAATTGGGACCCATGGCGAGTAAAAAACCTGCATTAGTCAGGAAAGGTTTACATTAAATAGAATGTTTGTCCCTCAATTCCAAGGGGCGATTGAATCAGTCCACAGTGCTTGCCGTTTTATTTTATGGATGAGACTGGGCCTATTCGAGCAGCAAGACTGAGTCCGAAAATCGTTGTATCAGAACCACAGCTCATGTGGTTTGGTGTCAGCGAATCCATAACGAGGCAATTATAAAGCGAGCTATCGGTTGTGCAACGGGTACTTCCATTGAAAAATGTGTCCAGCACCAGAAGCTGTGTTGATTTAAGAATCCATTACGTATGTTTAACCATTGCTTGTTGAAGAGAGTGCTCTGTTCCGCACCCGATTCAGAGTGGCGGAAGCAGAGAGGTGGCTAAACCTTGAGCTGGCTGAGGGTTATCAAAAAAATCACGAAACGTTTGAAGACTGTCGGTACAAATTACCCTCCAGGATGGGGACCGTTCGATCTCTAGTGTGCCTGGTTGGAGACGCTGCAAGGCATAGCTGCTAATCGATGTCAATGAGGTTCTTGTTGCAAGCATCTAGTACCATCCCATTCCATTTTTATTCTTTCTCCACAACAAATCTTTCAAACAAACCATGACTGCATGGTAGCGAAGCATCAGTTTTGAACATGCTGTCGATGAAGATGATGATATTTTTCACAAATTGTTCCAGCCACAGGATCAGGCTGCAGCACTGCAGCTTATAAAACTAAACATAGATTGTTAATTTTTTTAAAAGAATGGAAGGAAAGCTGTAAGGAGTGCAAAAAAATTTGGTTAAACAAAAGCTCAAACCTTATAGGGCTTTCCACCGGACGATGTGGAATCCACATTTTGGCTGATAGGCAACTATGGACTCGGGTGAAACTTCTTCTTGCTATATCATGTACTCTTGGGCTCCAAAACTTTGATGTATGCGGAAGAGGACGGTAGAACTAAGCTTGATTATTCTTTCCTAAGGGGCACGGCAACACAAATTGACCCTCTCTTTCACTCTACCTTCTAATGAGGGTGACTTACAAAATACTTGCTGACGATTGCTTTAATATCCACTTCAGCCATTAAGTACTGAAGCTTGGGTGACAGCGGCGCAATTTATACCGGCAATTTGTCTATGACCAACCAACCACGCGCCATCGGCTCTTCCTACCTGTGACGAGACATTTGCAAGCCAGCTGATAAGCTATGCGAACAGTTCACCTATCACCTAATATGCAGCGGTCCAGACCCTTCTGAATGGAGCTTATTTAATCAACATAGTTCGTTGATGATGTTTTTAATCATTTGAAGATGAGAAAGAGGTGTAAGAAAGATGTGGAAAGGAATCTGAATTGTACGGCTTTATCCTTGCAGGTGCGCTATCCCTACACCAGCACCCAAGCAAGCTGTAAGCAGTAAGCCTGTGGCTGTTGTAATGTACAACAGGTAAATATGTGGGGATTACCAAATGAATGCAACCAAAAGATGAGGCAGCCGTAACCAATGCAGTCTGACAGATGGCTTTCGACAAAATGTGATGAAGATTTGGTCTCGTAACGGAAAAGCTGAAAAGCACTACACAGAGAGGCTAACAAGAACCCTTTTCTTATTTTATCATAACTCTCTAGGAGTTTAGTCCACGTGAAAAATATGTTAAGGAATTTAGTATGTATTCTGATACCATTCGAAAAACACAAATGTTTTTCTAAGAGTCCACTCGCACTACTGTTTAGAAGTTCATATTCTCACTGATATTAAATCCGTCACACCCTTCTAAATAGACAGTTAAGTATTCAAATGAATTTGGTGACGGTCTTGGGAACTTAGCGTTTATCCACTGTTCTGCAGAGACGAGTGGAGAAGAATGTTCTTGGTTATTAATTTGACAAGGGGTGTGTTGTTTAGCCTAGTAAGCTGTAAGCTGCTTACCTGAATCTTGCGAAAAGGTTAACTAAAACGCAATGGAAATTCACACTGCTCCCTTTGCAGCCAGGAGACAAGGAGACTAAATATCTGGTTTATCCGTTACGTGATTTCCTTCAGACAGATTTCACACAAACCCTTGGCCAAGAAAACTTTTGCGCATTCCCCGGCAGATGTATTCCTCATGAACGGGACTTTACGAAGGCGCACCACTGTTTTGCTTCTTTTTAGCGCTTATTATTCTTATAAGTATATCATGAAATCACTAAGCTATCCAGAACTTATCCCAGAGTTTTTATTAATACTCATATCGTATAAACAGGCCAATGTTTCCCCAATTTTTCAAACTCATTTGAAACTGCTACCTTACCACTTTTATACACTTTAGTCGCTAAAGACTGAGGCAACTGGCCCATTGCCTGCAACACCGAAAAATTCCTTACGGGTAAGCATGCTTTCAGATATACACTTTGTCGCTAAAGACTGAGGCAACTGGCCCATTGCCTGCAACACCGAAAAATTCCTTACGGGTAAGCATGCTTTCAGAAGTTTTGTCTTGCTCACATAGTTACCCGGCTAGGAAGCTAGATAACTAGCCCGATTCAAATCTCACCATACCGGAATTGCCTATTTGCACTTATGCGGGAGTATTCCAAGTTGCCTGACCAGCGTTTTTGCTTAAGAATCACTGTGACTGGCACACGGATGGTTATGTAACCATCCTTTAGAATGTGCATACTGAATTTAGCCCAGCACTGAATAATGTCGCAATCACTTGTATAGAAAAACACCGAAATATATTGTAATAGTGCATGACAATTATCACGTTTGTGATTATTCTGATGTCGGAGCCCACGTTCAAGATGAAGCTCGGTAGTGCCTGATATGTGTGCATGTCTATTCTAATTCAGCCTTATGAATACTTCATAGAATTTCAAAGCTCGAGGGAAAACGATCCAATCGAAGCAAACTCTATGGTAATACTGAGCCTCTTCTTCGACAGGATTGGGTTTGGTAGTGGTGAACGAAAACCCTTGAATATTCATCACGGGTTACTTTCAGCACACTGGCGTCCTTTTTAAAGTCAATTTCCCGAAACATAGTTATGCCCGTTTGTAGTAATTCCATTGTTCCATTTTTCCTTGTGATGCTAACGTAGACAAGATAAGGTGGCTACTCTGAAATTTCTAGATCACTTTTGAGCCCCTTATGTTCAAAGTGAAACTCCAGGCTTCCGCCACTTGAAGTGGTTCACTTCCAGCATAATTATGTTCCGATCTTTGTTTGCAGTCCACCCATCCGAGTTCTAAGGGACAGACATCCAAGGTAAGTTAATTTCCGCGTGTTTTCAGACATTTTATTGTTGAACAGTAGAGGGTATTCGCATTTCTTGTACCTAGAACAAGCCGGAGAACCTAGCTGTTGAGTGCTTTTAGAAAATTTGTTACAAATCAACTGACTAAACCTGAGAAAGCAAAGCATGCCTTCAAGATGGGATAACGAGAGGAACCATAGGCTTCAAAACACCTGTTCTGGTCGGTTTGATAGGGTACGTCGATAGAAAGCACACACATCACACCACCGAAACTCAAGCAGTGCTCGCAGTTTACTCATGTGCAGTGTATTACTAGTTTTGCTGTAAAGGATTAGACATTTGACACAAATAGGTACAAAATCACCTTTTATAAATGTCAGCGGATGTTAAGTAACTCATTATTCATCGTTTTAGACGAGAAATTACATTACGAAGGAGTAAAAAGATGTACAGTAAAGTAAGGTTTTAGCCAGGCTAGTGGGAAGCCGCCATGCTTCTAGATGAATTTGATAATGCACACAGGAGCTTCCTTGTACTTAAATTAGACATTCCTTTTAATGCACCAGACTGATTGTTAGCTCTATGTTTCAAAAGTAGCTCGGGTTTGTGCAGTACTATAGAACGTCATCATGAACGTTAGTAAGTCGCTACAAACCAATCAGCAGAAAATTTTGAGTTCACCTTGGTTGATCCTGACCGCTGAAAGTTATGTTGGAATATTTAACGGACGTGCTTACAGTCTTTTCTCTTTAGCGGATGCAGCAAAAATAGCAATCATTAGTTTAAAAAAGCAGTGAACATTCTCTCTTGTCTTCCATCATTTTCCTCTGCATTTCATTTTAGTATAAACATGCGGAATAGCTTAAAGAATTTTGGGACTCATTTCGCTGCAACAAAAGCAATAGCATTATTAAGGGAATTGGTGCGCAAAAATAAAAATCGCGTCGCAGCAATATCACATCGATTTGATAAAGTTTATCAGAAAGTAGCCAAGGAATGATTTTAAGTTGTATCGTTAATGGTATCACCAATCCTACTGTTAAATTTTCATGCATTTTGATACTCCGTTTCATTTTGCAAAAAAAAACACGAACGAGGCTTACGTTTGTGCAAGCACTGCTGACCTTGAGGCTTTTAACATGAACGTTAGTAAGTCGCTATAAACCAATCAGCATAAAATTTTGAGTTCACCTTGGTTGATGCTGACCGCTGAAAGTTACGTTGGAATATTTAACGGACGTGCTTATAGTCTTTTCTCTTTAGCGGATGCAGCGAAAATATCATGTGCAATCATTAGTTTAAAAAAGCAGTGCAAGCACTGCTGACCTTGAGGCTTTTAATCTGCCCTCCGTGTCAATTCTTCCTGTCATGTTGTAACAGGTTGCGTTGTTGAATCTTGCTTCGGCAAATTCCACTGCGTCATCGCTTTTCTTAACGTACCTAGTGCCCAACGCTTTCCAGGGATAGCCTTTTACAAACGAAGTGTCAATGTTTCAAAAGTGCAAGTCCTAATCGTTGGGCAGAACGACTCGCTCAATCTAGAGATCATGTCTCGCTTTTGTTCACCCTCCTGGTTGAAAGACGATAAAAGGAGCCTGAAAGGAAGTTAAAAACGACATCCTCACATTACTCAGTGAAAAAAAAACATTAATTTACCGGAATTCGGTCTCCATATTTGGAATTTCATCGTTCACACACACAGTGTTTGAAGTTTCACGGGGGGAACTCTCATTTATGCTGGCACCATATGGGATTGTGTTGATTTCAATGGATTCCGCAACTTATATTTATCCTTGCCTACTCGCCGATATGTGCCATTCGGTCGCTCTGGCTCAACTGGTTGCTGTATACTGCATCCCAGTGACGATCGAAGGTACTTTGCACTCTTAATCACCCTTAATCCCCCTTGTATTGCCGTGCAAGTAGGATGAAATATTTGAACTCATTTTCCACACACCCTGTCGCAGAGCCACAAACCGTAGGAGAGAATGATATTTAGTATTCTCTGTGCAACAATGTTCCAGCTTAACGCAATTACGCAAGTGTGGAATGGTGACGGTCGAAAAACTAAGCAAAATGCTTGGGGTTTGATGGTGCCAATGAGGCTCAGTAGTACGGGAATAAACTAACAATATTTCAGCTAAATCAGAGCCACCTTCACTGTGAAGAAACGCGGCGCATATATGTACATATTTTGTCAATACTCCACTGAGAGGTAGATTTTAATTATCTGATACTTTCCACTATCTCAATCTTACCAAATACCAGGGCAAGCATTACTGATAAATCCATATTGGATGTCAGCTTTTTCATAGCTGCTAGCAATGTCTTGTCCTTATACATTTTTATAATGAAACTGCTGAGCTCGGTCAGAAATTAACTGAAATATCCTAATGAGATTAAACTTTTAAATGTTCCACAGAATATAGAATGATTTTACAGAAACCTAAAGCACCGGTGATTAATCAGGCTTTGGAAGGCACGCGTTCCTCTAAGGGTACCGACGGATAACATCTGTTTCGAGGTCCGGGGTTGGAATCTGGTTTCAGTCTGTGTGTGCACAGGTCAATTTCAGCGTTGACTTCATCATATTTGTCTTGATTACGGGTACCAAGTCAAGTGTCCCCGCGCCGAAACCAAACACTCTGTACTCACCCTCGATGAGTGGACGCAGAGGAATTGTCATGCAGAGATTTATAGGACATGAAAAGTAGACTTGTTTCCAAATGTCCCAAAACTGACTGCTACATCACTCGAAAAAATGCCCCTTTGGCCGTCAACCGCAGGCATACATTCAAATACTGATCGAAAATCCGTCTAAAGGTTTGAGCTCCTATACAGTCTTACACTCTGAATCACCAGGTTATGGAAGGTCTCCGTCAAATTTTCTGCTTTTCAAGTGCCCTAATATTCGTTTTACCGGTCACCGCCTGGCAGCACACTAGCTGACATTCCGGTAACCGGTGTCTTACTGTTTTTCTCCGTGTGACAGGAGCGGCACTGACGGAATATAAGGCATGCACCTAAACATGAGGAGTTTGAAGTTTCATGTTCGAAAGTTGTTCGGAAACAACTGGTTCATTTGAAAGAGTCATGATCTTCTGTGTTTAACCACTACGTGTATTCGTATCATATCTTGCAATTCATGTTCAAGTAATATGAACCATGTTGGCCACCAATTTATTGACGCTGTTTCATCAGCTGAACCTCAATAAGCATGCTGAATTGAGTCTTCTCCCAGTTACACGCTGGGTTTTGATACTGTAATAAAACAATGCAAAAACAATGTTTTAATTGCAATAGCTATTATATACACAAGAACCATAACACTATCACAAACCGCATGAACTCAGATCGCAATTCGGTTGCAATTCGGTTTCTTATAATAACCCCACCCTTGAGAATGCAGCCAGTGTAATTTGAACAAGCAGTCACCTTTATCCAATTCTTCAAGTTAAAAGAAAGGCATCTAGAGTAAAATGTCAAAATTCCCCTATTTCCGTTAGCCACAGACGTAACAACTGCAAGACTGAGTAGAAAGGAGGAAAACAACAGTAAACCCGACGCATTCGGCTGGTGCAAGCGTTCTCTGAGCTTCGCAAACGTTTCATCACATCATGATAATCAACAGCTGTGAAAATTGCGTACTTGTGTACAATTTTCATGAATATTACACTTTCAGTCGCCGACGATTGGAGCTAGGTGGGGTAGACAGGTACGCATCGGATTTGTTCGTGATTTGTCCGTGTCCCGATTGGTCGACCTTGAGGTAACCTATGAATTTGACCACTCCTACAAGCGCCCTGTGACACTTGCGAACTTGGCTCTACTGATGGTCGTGTTGCAAAATGATAACACATCCCGATTTGTTGTAATATTGGGTACCCGGGTGCATACACTAGTAATTGATCAGGTGGTTTTTTATATTTTAGTCGAGCTCGGCGAACAGATCAGCGGACACCAGATCAATTACTAATAATGTGACTTGTCTACCTTGACAACCAAATGATCCATGCATTATCACTCCACCCAAGTCTTTTAGGCACAGCTTACTTACTTCCATAAATTATAAAGTTACATATTATGGTGCACTTCTACATTGTTTAATACAATCAGAAGCGCGGGCAGGTGACTGTTTGCATTTCTTCGGCTACCATTTAGCCTAGCCTATCTGCAACCTTGGAGCCCATGCCCTCAGTGCCAGCAACCCCGAAGAATTCACTAAGAGCAAGTGCTGATTGCAGCTAGATTTGCTTTGTCAAAATGTTTACACAAAATAAATGGTAAAGGCAGTGTTATGAAAAGGGCTATATAAGATCACTGACAAATCGTTCACAAGAAATTCCGGCAACCTGGCCACACGTGCTTCAGATGCTTGAGACGCTGCCATAAACGAGAACGCTTGTAGTTCAGGATTGGCCCCATTTCATCAGACAGTTTTTTTTTGTTTTTCGCAATGTGGATATCATGATGGCGAAAAATACAACATTGTGGCCAATCAACAAACAGCTTTTGATGTTAAATATGCTCAGCCGACTCAACATGGTACGTTAAGTAGACATGTATGGAGTGCTGCAAAACACCCATTAGTGCCACTATCACTCGGTCCTGCGTGTTGTGCTCATAAACAACTTGTGCAAACAAAATCGCTGAACGTCACTCGCTCTATCAAGTTTCTATCTCAGAGAGATAGAAGCATTCACTGATACGATGTTCCTAGCTTATGTCTGAGTCTTGCGTTATGGATGCTGAAAATTCATGCTTTCTAGAGCCGAAACGGTCATTTGGCCTGAACTATCAATTCTTTCTTACATATAGTCCGATCAGCTAATTCCCAAAGAAGAGTTGTCCAAAGTAAGTTCCCTTTTTCATGTGGGTGAAATTTGCCACGAATATGCACGTTTTTTCAACAGATATATTATGGTTTCCCAAGTTCATAGCCATCTAAATCGAAAACAGATCAGTTTTCGCGTATCTGATAATTTTCGTGGAAATTACGTGTGGCTGCTATTGTATTTCAGATCAGTGGTGAAGTCGTTCTACAAAATTCACCCATTGCTTAGGAGATATCTAGTTCTGTTTTACGAGCCATAAATATTCAAGCGGAATATCCTAATTATTCACCAGTACTGTGTTGATTTCCTGAGTACATCAACGTACGGTAGGAATAGGGATCACAGCTTAAAGTGTACCTCATAATAATCGTGTGACTCAGTAGATCTCAGTTAACAGTGTGCTAAGTAAATGCATCCCGTAGGTGCATCCAAAAATCAGCAGCGGTGAAACACGAGATGTTAAAGGAATATGTTCTGCAGTAAAACCGTCAATAAAATCACATCTTAAGTACCCATACCCATCTGAGAAAAGTTATTACGAGTTGTCTAATTTCCGAATACCTTTGCCATCTCATTGGTCTTTATTTATCTTCTGCAGTTTGTGAGCGGGAGTTTCACTTCCTGCATGCAACATCGGTCTAAATAATGTAGGTAATACGAGACCTGAAAGCTATGACCAAGAGCAAACGATGACTTCCAGTACCACCGAGTTGGATAGCGCTCTTTGTCATAAAAATGAAAGTCCATTGATTGGAGAATCGAATTTTATTTTTCACATGATTCATCACAACCCCACCACTAATGAAGCTGCATAAGGCCTTTTCATATTTTCTAGTCGTTTCCTTCATCATTTCAACAATCCTTTGTACGTTAAGGTGATAAATAGACAAACCTCAAAAGCTAAGCGAAACGATCATTTTCTCATTGGATGGTCTCAAATAATAAATAGTCGAAGTAAAGTAGGTCGGTCCTGTGTACCCCTAATCGTACAGCAACCATATCCGTTTGAAAGAAATAGTAATTTCAACAGAATAAAGCAACAATATTCCAACAATATGCATGGTTTTGTCAGTACTCAAACAAACTTGTTTTCCTTCATCTCTGAAATTCAGTCTTTAGCATCCTCCCCAAGAACAAATACAGTAAAGTCCCACCCGGTGAGTTACCCAAAAGAACACTTTTCCGAGAGACTGCACGGACCCGTTTTTTCTGTTTTCAAGCTTTGACTATACTGTTACTTAAGAGCATCAAAGAATCATGAAACACAGCGATCCGGAACAGAAATCACAGTAATCTTGTTTCAGCTCCATATCGACATGTTAAAAATGGGTGTCTGCATGTGACAAGATAGCGTCATTTTAGCTAGAACACGTAATACTACGACACCAGTATTAGGAAGAACGAGTAGTGTTCAAAGTAACTCAGAGACAAGCAAAGCCATCGCCTGTTTCTACCCCTAAAATCTAGTGTACGCCAAGCAGAATAACGTAGAATCCGAGATGACTGTTGCAAAGGTCTAGATTTCTCGAAAATGAACCTCTGGTGTTGGCTTCGAATAAAAAGTGACCACAGCACTAGAATGTGTTTCCCGTACTGATACTCTACCCGAGGATGAACAACACAATCCAATGAAACATAAATGCAACATTTTCTCCACCCATATCGCTTTGCATGAAGCGACAGTAATTTGTGGAGCAAATCCTACCGAAATATGTTCGTAGGAACATGATATTCAGCTGCCATATTATTTGCACTCTGGGAATCGGTACACCTCAATTTGTTCCCGATACAAGGAAACGGAAGAATGAAATCCCATTGGCGGAACTCACAATAAGGAATATCTTATTGTCCTGGATTTCATCTGTGCGAATTTGAATGTCGCCCGGTGCCATCAACGGTACGACTTCAATCAAATTTGTATAGCCATTTTGTTGCCCGTTATAATTTAAAAATGATATTGCTAGGAAATAAGCAACGGAATAACCGTATCCAAAACCTTATCATTTGTTAGTAGTAATGAAGAACTTCGCATGCTACGCAATGGTTCCGTTTTACACTTGGATTGGGTCGACCTTTATGGCGCGTGACATCCTCTTAAAGTTCCAGAAGTTTAAGAAGAAACGTGTTTACCGGACCACCGCCTTGGATGCAAAGATATCTTGTTTTCTGCAGCCTGGAGCAGCTGGAACCAACGTATCTTAGATGTATGATTTAGAACTGAATGACACCATATTCGAAGTTAATAACAACCAACATTTTAATGCAAAATCACTCCTCATTACGAGCGTCAAAACTATGTTTATGCCAACTGGGTTGAAGGAAGAGCGCCAAGAAAAAGTAGTTTTTTCCCAAAGCAACTCGTTGCTCAAAAAGGCTGCTCCGGCGACAAAAAAGTTACAAGTAAAAGTAGCGTTCACACGAAACATAAGTTGCCTACATTTTATATCAGAAATGGCAACTCCAACTTTAGGGATAGAAAACAAATTTTGTGGGATAGCGCGGGATGCGTTGGACCTTCTGGGTTGCCAAATGAGAAACGGAAACTTGGTATATAAGGCTCGCCTATAATAGAAAATAATCGCGTGGAATCAGATTGATAAGAACTACGACAAGCTTCACCTCTCTTTATAACTGATTTTATTTGTTCGTCAGCCAAGTGCGAAAACCTCTTTTGGAATAGCTACACCCTTCAGAAGTCCACGAACTTCATTGCAGGTGAGTGGAAAATAGCCAGGTTTTACTGGGATAACACAACAGGGATGGCAAGTCGACAGACTGTTTAGCCATGAACGAAAAAATATTTAGCAGCAAAATCAATGTTTCTCATGTTTTAAGTAAAAGCTTAGGGTAGTCCATTTTCTGCGATAGCAGTCAGGCTTGGCACAGTAGATTTTCTGTTCTTTAGGAGGATAAATTTTTATCTTTCCAAAAGCTGTGAAGGGGGATAAAGGTCCCCGCACTTAAAGGCCGAGTGCCCAAAAACTGACCCTTGTTCTACACAATTAATTTGTGTACCACTTTATACTAATTATATCTACCTTTTGATTTCGTATTTTCTTTGGATACTACGAGAATTATGGCATGTGCATGTGTGAATGTGTAAAGCAGCAGAAATGCAACAAGTTACAGAACTAGAATCTTGCATTCACTGTGTATTTGACATGTTTTCACTCCACAAGTCCTTGAGATTGCAGATGTTGTACGTAAGAGCCAGTAAATTTCAGGACATCAGTAACCATTATCCACAGAAAGAAATAATCGCCTGACTACCCACCAACAGTCAAAGCCCAAACGAATGTTGATGCACACGCCAAGGAGATCACAACTCAAGTAGATCCACACAATCCATGCGTACCAGTGACTTAGGTGACCTGTTGGGGTTAGATTTAGGGGTGGGGACTTTGCACCTAAACTCCAAGTGATCGGATTCCGTCCAAGTCATGAGAAACTGCCTGGTGGATTAATTCTGCAAACAAGTTCACCTGCGGTTATCTATCGGTGGCTTATCTGATTGTATGTTTCTTAATTGATGGCTTCGATGTTTATGTGATGGTTACGGGAAAATTTGAAGTTTCATGTCTTCCTTGTTCTGATAAGCGAACTTTCCGGTTTGGAAATGCTAGTGAATTTTTAAGCAGTAAGAATAATTCGGGATTTGTGATTTTATTGCACCAAAAGCCACAATGTGGCAAGAAATTATATTCCTGTTTTAGGGCTTACGGCAGCTGGATTACTTTGAGCATCATCATTGCCTTCAGCTGCCAAACGTAAAATAGTGGAGGCCTTGTCAATTTTCACAATCCAAGCCGAGTTTTGCCAGTATATTTTGGCAACACCTGGCTTTTAGAAATAAAATCGCAAAGTTAAACATTTGAAATCTATCTTCAAATCTGAAATAGCATTTTTTTCGTATGTGCCTATGTAACTGCACAAATCCGATCTCATAAACCTCAACCAAATGCAGGACAAAAAGGTGGGCCTTGCATCTTTTTAAGCAAACCTCTGTATTTACTGAAGCTAGTTCAGCAGAAAGACTAGAATCTTTTGGTCATCTGATTTTTCACTCAAAATGACTGAATCTGTGCTGGGTTGACCTCCTCCAGAAATATCTTTGAATAACAGCTGATACTTGTCTGATTTTTAGTAACATTTAGGTCAGAAAAGCGTGGAGGGTCAGTAACCCGTCACGATGTGTTGAATGATATTTACAGTGCGAAACAAGACCAACCCCTGGCGTTGTGGATGGACTATGGAAACGGGACCGACGAAAGAAAGATTCGGTCGAATACTTTCTGAATAAGACATCTGGGAAAAGTAATCAGCGAGTGACTTATTTGAACTAGTATATCCCATCTAGTAATTGCCGTGTGGCCAGTACATCTCTCCATCAGCTCCTTTATTTCAGACAGAATTTTTCGGCGCAAATGTTTATGCTATCATATTTCTGTTGTATTTCGATACGAAATTTAATGGGCTGTAATGTGTTTTGTCTCGTTTATCGATTCACTCATATTTTAGGCGTCAATGTGGTTGTCGTTATAACAGTAACACAGGAATTATGTCATGAAGTGTTACGAACAGACTATGTTGAACCACTGAGCCTTTAGATAAAATCACTTTTGGGTTAGTGTGCCTTAGGTGTATTTCGTCGAGAAACCGGAGAGAAGTTACATTCAGGGCTATAAGCAACGTAAATTGTGTCGTCGAGATAACAAAGTGCTTTTGGTAGCATTCTGATTAGCTCTAAGAGAATGAAAAAATAAAAGAAGACAGATAAACGTTATTCAGAATAACCCAAAATGACTCACTGTTTCCCTTTCTCCTTTGTTTACAGCCAGAACCCGTCTCTTTTTCTGCAGGTAGCATGCAAGTCCCACCTAATACACCTCAGGCAAGAAGACGTTGCTTCTTGTTTCTCTGAGCTTGATAAAAAAAGGCGTTATTTCCACTGTGGAATATACTGAATTTCCAAGTCTTTATTCTGTAAGAGTGGAAGATACTGTCCATGGATAATCGTGTTATGGTTGTTTAGGGTGGGAACGAACTGTCCATATTTAAATTTGGACCCAGAGAAACTGCGTGCCAGCACTTTCGTCGTTGAAGCATACCGAATTCTACCTCTTCAATAAGTTAATAACTTGAGAATTCTCGCTCCTTAATTTTTATTTTTCAACCAATTATGCGTGTTATGGGTAAAATATTTCAGCGTGGACCTACTCATTTAGCTTAATCCCGGTGGAAAGCCACCTCATTTTTATTGTTATTTCATCTGAGGAGAGCTAATTTTCGTCCCATCAGAATAGGGTCTTATATTGAACAGAAGAACAACACATTTCTCGCCTTCTTGTCACATACGGTTGTACATGAGAGGAATCAGTATAACTGGTTCTCAAAGAACTCAACTGTAGCATGCAAGATCAGTAACAGCTACTCAGTTAAGTTATATAGCCGTTGATAGCCGTTCTTTTTCCACGACGAATACTATTTTCTACAGTCTAGGTGCATTTGCACGCTCAAAATTTGTCAGTGTATAATTTTTGTAGCCGTGTAGTTCATGGAAAATTATGTACGTTTCATAATACCTCATTATACACATCAAAAAGATGTCGAATAGTAAGTTTGGGACACCTAAGCTAGCTTTTGTTCATTTTTTTACCCACCATAAGATTGAACCAGGTGACACCACGCCAGCCAGCTGGTTCCCCCTGTGCGTATCAGTCAAAACACAACTAAAGGGGCTGCCAAAGTAATCATTTGGATAAACCAATCACTTGATGGTGGGCGTTAGGTCCACCCACTTGTCAGTGCAGGATGATTAACGATTAAACAAAACGGAATCTGGTAAATGAAAAGCTTGGTAAGTCTCGCCTCAAGTGATTGGCGGATTGTCAGTAAATCAAGAAACCAACATCAAAATGCATACATGCGGCGTTTGTGAATATTCGACTGTCATTATCATCCTCCTAATAATTACATTTTCCGCGATAATCACCATCCGTCAGGAGGACAAAGGTGAAATCCTGTAAAACACTACTGAAATATGTCCGGAAATAACACGAAAGAAAGATGGCTTTATATAGTTTTCATGTCCACCCAAAGCCAAAATAATTAGCTACTTAAGTAGATTGGATACTGAACGGCATTGCATTATCCCAAAATAAATTTCAACTTCTACATCCCATTTCTGGAATGCAGTCCTGTAACAGGCTAGCTAAAATTAGCCTGAGAGAACCCCATCTAACAATCAATGTGGCTTGAATTAGGAATATTGTTTACGAAATTGCGCGACAATGGTTCTGTCATACTCATTTTGTAAGAGCGCTAATCACCAAGACAGTCAAAGGTACAATCTAATCTTCCATGTACCATTAGCGAATCGTCTGAGAAATTCTGACCTTAGTTATAGAAACAATTTAGTCGTGATGGCTCAGTGGTAAGGCACGAATTTAAAAGCCGGAAAGTCCACAATTCAAACGCGGCTTCTGTATTTCGATTTTTCCCGCCCTAGTCTTGAGAAACCTGGCAGTATCCCAGCTCTCGTGCTTTCTGCAGGTGGCATGACAGCTAGGCGCCGAAAGCGTGTTAAGGCGTTATAAAAACGACCCTATTCTACTGTTACAGTCAAATCACAAGTTTTCCAACAAGCAACAGCATAGGCACCAGGATTTCCTCTCTTCGAGTGAAGACACAATGTGCAGGACCAAAGCGATTTTCTGACGTAAACCTGAGATGTTTGGCACTGGAGGGCTTCATTTCAAATTAGCAGTGCAAGGATGCTCCAAAACCTTTGGTAGCTTGCATAAATGTTTTGGTATTCAAGGAGTTTTAACCTATCCACAACCAGTTAGAATTTCCAGCACTTTTAGCAACTACGAAACTGCTTCTGTATTTTACAGCAAATCTCGGGGAAAATAACTGAGAATGTCACCCCTAGAAGTACAGGCACACCGCGAGAAACACTAGAGGTAAGTATGCCTCAACTTCAACTGCCACTAGTGTAACAGAAGATCTGTAAAAGTCCATGCTTTAGGCTGCATATGGTTTTACGATTGCCAGAGATGAAAATTTGCCGTCATCAACACCGTGCACACAGCTGCTGTGCTTTAAGTAACTGCACAAAACCGGACGTTGCACTCAGCTACCAAAAAACACAACACAGGACAAGGACGCAAAGCGGATGCAAGCACCTTTCCCATGGTTGCTTACCCACTGCCTATCGAATGCAGTCCACAACCCTAAGCTTTACCTAAGCTTACCTAAGCTTTCCGAATGAGAAGGTGACCGAGTGAGATTGTGGTGGAGTGAATATTTTCACCGTAGGTGCAACACAGATGGCAGGCAGTCGATGCCAACAGTTTGCATTGAGCCCATTTTACTCAAATCAACTGCTAAAATAATGGGTATTTCGGTTTGTAATAATGAAGGGGATGTCTCACGTGACACAGGCATTCCTGCCCAGTGAATCTCACCAGGCATACGAAGAAGAACTGGTCTCCTGACTGATACACCCATAACCTAAGGATCAACTACCCAACGCAACTAGACAGCCATGATTCTCTAGACTATTGCATTAAATCAACAGCTGAGTAAATTAAGCGAAGTAAACCAGTGCAGTGTTTAAAGTGATAGTTGAAAATACACATGATTTCATGGCTTATAAGAAAACGCCCGTTTGAGTTAGGAATAAGCTGTTTTCTCTCTCCAAATTCTCCCGTAACGTCCTAGTATTTCCACGGACCTAAACAGATGACGGTACTGGTGGTTTGCATTGAGTCGCAGGTGCAATTAGCTGAACATTCAGAATGTGGTATTAGCCAGAGTTAATAGGCCCAGAGAGTCAACAGAAAGCTTCATTGCTGAAAAATTCCTATAGCCTCTTATCTGTTTCGCCGTCTCGAGACCGACTAGCTCTGCCTACTCCGGAATTTTAGTCAATCTTGGACACTAAGGTGCATGTAAATAAAACCAAATATTTTCGTTTAAGGTGTGAATAGTTGGTAAGCTACGATTAAGAGTGTGTCTTATCTCGATGAGTAATGTCCATTGGTCTCTTCTACAGCACATGAGTCATGAAGCCTCAACACCAAAAAGTGTTCCTCTTTCGCAGCACAAATCCCCAAATGCTGTGAGTTCCCTGAATTTGCTGAATCCATGTTCCTATTCTTCTTAACTTTTCAGTACTGAACTGAATGCAAATTTTTCTGAACAAGAACGATATACCTTCTTGAATAGATGTACTCTGACCTGTGGAATCTATGTGAAAAGCTCCTGCTCCTGCCACAAGATATGAGAATGCCAACGTATGAATAGCACCTCCCTTTAAATAACGAACAGATGTTCGCTAAGAAATCAGCCATAAAGGTCACTTCCTGTACTTCCGAACTTTTAACTTAGCTTATTCAATTACCCATACATCAGACAGTTTTAAGTACACGTCTGAGTCCTGACTAGCCTCCATGACTTTTCATTTTGAAAGACTCTGAAAGTACGTCCAAAGCAAGTAGATATTCCTTTGGTTTCACGTCTGATTAGGACAGATGCTTTCCACACATCAGCTTCTAGATGCCTTTTGGTGTGTCAAAGTGCCAATCAGCACATCTGAGGTATGAGCAAACCCGACCCAACTCTTTAGTTGTTAGTCGTAAATCAATAGCTGAACCAGAACTTGTAACCTTTATTTTTCTTTGATTAGTTATTATCCTGGTTTATAAGTTTAATTTAATTTTCGGTATCCTTCTACCTGCATTCAATCCCGGAACGCAGTCAGGATCCTCCCCACCAAGGCCATCCGCTCTGAAGTCAAGCCAGGTGAGTTAATTCCACTGATCTGATAAGGCAATCCGACTAACTGATTTAATGACTTATCATTTTATTAACCTATCTATCAATCTATCTGTCTGTCTATCTACCTATCTATCTATCTATCTATCTATCTATCAATCTATCTATCTATCTATCTATCTATCTATCTATCT
>NW_008751770.1:234168-288908 GCF_000715545.1 Opisthorchis viverrini | reverse complement strand
CTATCTATCTATCTATCTATCTATCTGTCGACCTATCTACCTACCGCCGTGTCTGTCTCTACCACGGTCGATCCCTTTGTGGATGCATGATTAAACTGGAATCATTGGGCCTTAACTGAGACATTAATATTCATTTTAAAAGAGATGTTGTCGTGCCCCCCATCTGAAAAGCTTTTACCTTTGATAGCAGTTTGCTACATTTTTCCTCCCGAAACCAAAACTAAAGAATTACACTCCCATTAGGTATTAGGTCACTGGACTTTTAACCGACCTTCATATCCAAAAACTTTCAAGCAGTGACGCTTTTAAACTTAGGCTCAAAAGCTTGCTTCACAAATGTCCGCAATAACTGAAATTTTCTCAGTTGGCCGTTTCCGATGAAATGCATTTTAGCTACTGTAATGGTAAGCGTCAACCTGCTGAAACCACTACTATAGAATGTTAGCTAATGGGGCCGTGAAAGTGAAGCTAGAAAAGTAATCCACTGTAGCAGTAGCAAGCAGTATCCCGATAAGGGTATTTGAACTCATGTATTTTGTGAAATCGATACAGTCGAGATTGCCGAAAAGTTTGGGAGTTTGAGAAGTTGTGAATGGAGAGACTTGCAGACCTTATTGTAATCCATATTCGCGTGTCATGGCACGATGATTGACTAATAGAAAACGCGGGTGAGGTGAGACGCGGGAGCTAACTGGAAGACACACTGGACGGACAAAGGACATTCGCGCATATGAGTATGCAACAAGAAGACATTAGGTTGACAATCTAAGCAGGCAGACAACAGTATATCCTTCTTGGTGTGGTGGCAGGTCAGAATTCAAATGCACTGAATATCGAGGAGTTTGTAGTGCGTTTGGCGCTATAAATTACAAGCTCCAGTTTTTTTTATAAACGTAGGAGCAGTTCACAAGTTGGCGTAAGCCTTTGATTGTTGTTGTCAAGTGAATGTTAGTATGTTTAACGCTGGAATTTGGAAGGCTGCATAGTATAGTTCTAACTACAACGGCAGAGTTACCAGGAGGATCCTGCATGTTGGACGCTACTGCTACAGATAGTCGAAGCAGCCAGAGGCACAAATACGGAATTGGCAACTGAAAGTTGATGGCTTCACAAGTCTTGGGTTTATCATGTATAGCATATAACATATAGGCCATGATGTCCATAGTTAAGATGTTAGCTGTCTTCAAGTTAGCCACTTTCTCTGTAGGACGACTATCTTCCTCTGGTAGCCTTTGTATCACAGTAGCGTCTGCATTCCTGCCACATGGTGGTGTATGGGGATAGTAATATCACGGGGAACCAACGAAGAGAACTTGTCTATATTGAGGAGGTGCTTATGGTTTAGAATTCCAACGCACTGAAACACCCCTTCAGCCTGATAATGCTTTCTGTTACCGAAGCGAACTCACGACTTGCAATTGTACAGATGCCACATCCAGGGTCGAAGGTCACGATTAACCTCTGGAACAACCACTTGTTCCATCAGTACAACGTGGCGGTGTATGAGACTTACAGTTTTGTCGAGATTAGCGTCACACAGCAATGCCATTATTATTCAACGTTGAAATGGATGACTCAGTGTGGTACCACAGTAGGTTTTCCAAAGAATTACTCGGTTACATTTCACCGTTTGAATTGTATCCTCACTATACATGATCTAGAGGAAACAACTTAGTTGACAGATCGGTGCTCGGGAGTTTGACAAAGATTGTGGGGACCAGTAACGAAAAAAAATCCGATTGAACATCCTGAATAGTTGACAGACTTGTGAATATCAGGTAGAGAGAACATCCGGTCTTTGCCATCATGTGAAGTGGCCTTCGGAACGGCACATGAACGGTTTGGAAACTAACTTCCCTCACTGAAGGATGTAACGAAAGAGCATTAATTAACGAAATCTGTCACCATCATCATCATACTCATCGTCGTCTTTGACAACATCACATCAGTGTTTACAGCTGCCGTGCTTTGCTGCCGTAGATCAAAATCTACATGACATCCAGCTCATCAGCTCGTTCAAATAGCTGCGTATAAGTTTTATGGTGTTAGTAAAGTTTATGACAGGCCATTCCAAATCATCCACTTTTGGAGCGCGTTGATTTCTCTCAAAAAACAGTCACTGAAACCCGTCTCTTCCGTATGTCGACCTAGTTAGTCTATTCGCAAAGTTTGACTGGAGGGTGTTCTGCCATCGGCGTAATGCTTATTCGGATCATTTCGCCTGCACAGGATTGCACTTGTCTGAGATTCCTGTGGTGGGTAGCCAGTAAGCTGCTTGGGGTTTGCACCAATAGGCTGGTGATACTACGTTATTTCATGCCTCATATTTCCTCATGTAAATCTGCCTATGCAGATAACTATTTTCAACGCCTCTGGATAGGCTAGTTACGGATACTTAGGTGTGTATGGGACAGCTTTATTTCGATACGCTCCTTCCAACAGCTTGGGCATCTTGTCGAGTACATACCAGCCTATCAAAATACAGAATCAGGCTAACACAATGTAACTTAAGTGCATCAGGGGCATTATTGGAGGTCCCGAAAAACAGCTTGGCTAAGATGGCAGACCACGGTAGCTTAAAGACTTGTATTCAACTACAAATCTTCAGAAATGTGAACACAATCAACGTTATTTTCTATTGGTCGGAAAGGCTTAAAATCCAGGCGGTAGTTCCTCATTAGTTTTGTCATCTTCTTACTTAGAAGTCAATTAAGAATTGTACTTTCAATGAATAGGATGCGTTTCCTACCTAGTCATAGTTTATGAAGAGTTTTGGCCGCAGCGACGCGCAAATATAACCTAGACAAAACCTTAGTATGTTTAGCAGAAGAAGTTTTATCTGACTTTCGAATTTCCGCTGCTGCATATTTAAATTTGAATACACAAATAGCAGCGTTGTCGGAGAATTAATGAGATGAGACGCGGGCTCCCCCAGAAGGATCACCAATTCGTCGATACTCTGGTTGTCTGTAGTCCTATTCCCATCAAATCTGTCTAACAGATTGTAATGGAAGTGAAAGCAGAATACTACACTGTATTCATTTGGTTTGAGCCAGCATTGCTTCCCAGTATCCTAGTGAGTAGACATCTAGTTTCAGGACTTTCACTGCCAACGTAGAACGTGTTACTTGTCAACAGAAACTGGGCTTGTACTGACATTATGCTCCCTCCAGAAAGCCTGGCAAAAGTCGTTTCTCCGAAACTTATGACATCCTGCGCATATCACTTGAGCATAACCATCAACAATCTTATGTTGAGACAAAGCGACTTCAACCCAAGAACAAAATGTGTGCTATTAACTGCATTCATCGGAAATCGTTCATCTTGGAGTTCACTTCACGTCATTTTTCGTGGACTGTACATATTACGAGGGTATCTTTTCTTGGTCGATAGTTTAGGTTTTTGGTCCGGGTGGGCCCAACCCTCAAACCTACATACAAAAGACGAATATATGCCCCAGAGACGAAAAACCTGGTCAAAGTAGTTGTAGGGATGACACAAATGGCTGTGTGTTCTGGACACTGTAGGTATTTCAGTAAATAGCTTAAAATCTATGAGAATAGCATGTGAACCTGGTGTTGTGTATCATGACTGACGTGTGAAATAGGACAGTGAGTCAAAACGTTTAAATCCATGGTCATCTACCTCGTCCACCTTCACGTAATGTACAGGTAGGTGGATTTTGATGATCAATTAACTGCGCAGCAAGACAATGTTACACGGAAACTATCAGTGCACAGTAACATACACCATGTAATTGGCTTTCCCGTCCTGGAATGACTCATGCGTATTTCCCCTTAGGGTCTTTGTGGGAGATAGCTTGAGTTCAAAATAAATCACAAGACGTTCCGTACATCCGTGGTTACCTCAAAGTTCCTTGGTTTTTATCCACCGATTCCCCTGTTGTCGCATTTCTCCAGTTTATAAAACGCCCACGAGATCTAGAAGTAGCATCCACCGATAATGGAATGACCAAATAGAAGCAAAAGTTGAAACAATTACTAAATCTTACCGGGTAATACTCCCCTTTGTTTCGAACATACCTACTAAGGTGTCTTCCGCTCTAGCAAACTTCTAGTGCAAAAGCTTGACCCAGGCGCGAGTGATAAGGCGTAATCTAGTGTAACGCACCATTCTCGCGGTTGAAATGAGCTCATTAATTGTCTACCTCATTATAAAGAGATTAGAACAGGGATACTTTCAAACTTTCAGATTACTCAGTCCCAGAATCCGATGACCGAACAGCGCTACGGCATGATACACCTGAGGCTGATGTCATATATGAAGCAGCTGAAGACCAAACGTTCAATGGAATATGCATCCTTGACAGGAGATTGATTACAGCGCTACAAATTGTTTCTGATGCTGTGCTTTTCAGACCGATTTTGTCGAACAATATTCCCATTTTCTAGAATCAGTTCTAGAATGCTTTCATCAAATCTGCGAAATTTGACTGTTGCGACCTGCTTACTGAGTTTGTCCAACTCCGGAATGCTGTCGGAAAAATTCATTGACCCTAGATTACTATTCGGCTAGCCCACTTTTACGTCACCCAGAAATTTTTATTCCACTACCAAGAGTACTTGAGTAGGCAGAGATGCTATTTCGGCTAATATTTGATATCTTCATGCCACTTTACTTGACTAACTTCCTGTGTTTTCGATTTGCTGGAAACCGGAGGCTTTCTCCTCATCCCTTACATTAAATTTCAACTGTTCATCACGTCTGACAGTTACTTCAATAGTTACACTGAACCGTTTTCAAAGCTCCTGAAAGTTAATAACACAAAAATGGATAAAAGCCACTTTGTGAGGTTACTCTTCAGTTTAACCGCTTTGGGTAACTTAGTGTGTAAATACTATGTTTGAAGCTCCTCTGGAAACCTTTTTTCATATCAGTTCGATACAAAAATGTGTCTAACAGAAATATCATCCACGCACAGGTCGGTGTTCAAATAAAACTGAAGCTTGGGTGAAATTCGGTCACCGTCATTGGATTTAAGCTGATGCAACCGCACTACTTCCAAAGGGCAGTAAAAGCAATTGCAAACTTTTCTCTCAGCACATCTAATAACAGCTGACCTCCTTGTACCGAGAGCTAACCTGCCATCTAGTATCGATTTCCGTAAAGTCCACTTGTAATTCACGGATGCCATCTGACTAAAAAATTAACGTTGTGAAAAACTCAACAGGCAACTCAAATGACGACAAAATGCGCAACTACAAGCTTTTCTGCAGTGATTTTAACTAACAAAAGGGTATTTTTAAATCCTGGTTAAAAACGAAAACATCTTTTCAACCTACAACAGGTAAGCACGCCAATTACTTCCGCCCCATCTTCAAAGAAGAGTTCTCCAAAGGTAAGAAAACCAATCTACAAACCATGAATTTTCCCTAGTTATCGCCTAAGCACAACAAGGTAATTTATATGCGATTTGTCACCTGTGTTTTTTCCTGCTGCTTTGTGGCCACAGGTGGGCTAATGGTGAACCTAAAGCAGTTTACTTGGAATTAATACCCAACCGGAATTACTAGTGATTAGAGTGTTTCCTAAACTGGAATTTTGCTGACCGAACTTAAATAACACCATTACACGGATACTATTTAGTGTACCGATATAATTTTTAAACGGTTACGCTTGGCGTTCAGCGGGGCTAGATAAATTAGGCTTTTCTGGACTCGTGATTCTTACCTTGAAGGCATATGCGCGGAAAAGTGTTAAATGATCATTGTCATCATCTTGTTTGTGTAAGTTGTCTCTGTCTGTCGATGAACTCATTATACACGTTCAACGTATTTGCGCACGTATAAGACCACTAATTATTTTTTTAATCCAATGGAAGCACGTTTGAGTCGATATTAGCTGCGCACAGTCGCAAAGGGACAAATAATTACCGTGACTCATCCACGGAAGGATCATTTGCATTCAACCGTAGCACGGCTCAAATTAATGACTCAGAGACCATGAACGGCTTAGAAACATAAACCAGAGATTCAGCTAAGTTCTAGGTGAGTCTCGCGCAAGACCAATATTTTTTGCAGATGAGTCTATTTCGCTACTATCAACGGAAATTTGAACTGAATGAACAATTCAGAGATATCGCAACTGTGGATTCCGAGGCCACTCAAATCCAATTTGATCGGACCATCTTTAAATCGAAGATATTGTATGGATGCTCAGAATAGCTTATTTGAAGTCTTACGCTAAACTATATACAAGTAGCTTTCATTTCTGTAGAAGAAAGTGACATTCTACAAAATCTAGTTTGTTCTAATGCAGGTGATCTCAAACTAAATGTAACTAAATAAATATAAATTTCTTCAAGGTAAGACTTACGGACCGCAGCGTAATAGATGTAAATACAACCAGTACTCCATTTGTTTCTCTCTTCCTCGTCTATACTGCTCAACCTAACTTCTTGCGCACAAGTGATTAGGGTAACTTTGGAACCTCTAATTACTTATCCGCCCCTAACTAAATATGAGATAGATTTGTGGTGACCACACTAATGAGAAACCCCCGTTTGATTTTTTCAAAAAACTCTATCTGTGGTGTTGCTGATGTTTCCGTGGGTAGCGTCAGAACTAATCCATCAGAATCAGTTGGACAATTTTCGCGTGTTGGTAGGAGCCTCCTTTGCGAATCCGCTCTGTCTGTATACTTTAGAAAGTAAATAGAAACAGCAGGATGGTGGTTGCCTTTGGATCTTTTTTATGTATTTAAAGTGTAAACCACATGTTTTCCTCTCCCCATGTTCCTTGAACGACTGAGAGTCCTCAGTTTTTTCACAATTTCAATCACGGAAGTAACCAGGCATTGGGCATCCATTTGCCCCAGGGCTCTCCAACTTACTAATCACTTTCACACTTTACTCTGTTAAACGTACCTGGTGAACTGGTACAGAGTGTTGTACGATCTCCACAAAGTGCTCCTTGTTTAGCAGCTTTCAGTGCATGCTTTCACCTGACCGCCAGCACATTTTCTGCTTCACATTTCATACAACCTGAATTCCTGAGTACACTTTGGCAACAGCACCGGCTTACACTATTTAATAGAACTAAATTACCACTTAATTCCAATTCAAAGGTATGGCTTTTGAAATGACTACGAATCCATGCACAAATTTGTTGATATCAGATTCGAGCTGATACTATTTCATAGGAAACCTTGAGTTGAAGTTAAGTCAGCAACCTTATGAGTAGTGCATTACGAATAAACATGTATCACGATATCTCGAATATCGTAGCGACTGAAACATGAGGTGGCCTGGTGCAGCACATTCAGTTGCCTGGAAACATCACAAACGACAGATTTAGCTGGGTTCCAGGTGAGTCTCTCGCAAAAGCAAATCTGTTTGCAAATGAGTATGTTTCGCTAAGTTCGTGCATTTTGATTTCAAGTATAACATAAGGTTGACGGAAACTCGAGGACTGCGCCCATCTGATGAGCCCTAAGTAGGACGAAACCGGTCGTGGATTGTCGAAGGATTTTCGGTAACCTTTCAAGTAGTGCATTACGAATGAGTTGTCCGTTGTTTATTTGGCGTTAGCTCAAATGACATCATACACTTGTATAGAAATTTAAGTACCTAGGCTCAGCAATTCTTCCCATCCAAAACGCATGCTTATAAACGGGGGTGATGTTTGTACGTTGTGGGAATTTGTACGGCCGATAGTTATTTTTACGCTCCGATCTGGTCTGCTGTGTGATACAATAGCAGTTGTGCTACTAGTGTTTTAATACACAGACAGATAACGTGACTCGTTCAAGTATTACTTTTATTAGATGTGGCGTGGAGAATCGACGCCAACAGTAGTATCAGCGAAGAATTCGTTTAACGATGGTACAGCCCTCAAACCTCCCATGGATACGGACGCTCTACCGGCGGTGAAAAGGTTGAGTGAGGATAGTGTGAGTTATCATTTCGTACTATTCATTTTGGTTGTTGTTGTACATGTTGACGATTCAATTTCAGTTAGTTCTTCAAGTCAGTGTACTTTTTCTAGGTGGGGCATTATGTGTAAGCTTGAGTTAGTCCCGATCTCTTGTCACAACACGTTATCGATTCCGGTACTTGGATTAGGTGCGTAATGGAGTTGAAAGTACATAACTCAAGGACGGTCTATGCACCCCTGCACTGTAAAGGTGAAATCCCCCCATAATTAACAGTAGTTGCAGAACAGGTTATTTCAGTTAAGAACGAAAGGAGCTTACCGTTTCTTGGTAGAGCACCCCTCAAAAATCCGTGTCCTTTTTCGCCCTACTTCGGGTTCAGCACTTGAGTGCAGATCCCGAGCTTCCGTCAGCTTCATGTTCAACTTAAACATCAAATTGTATGCAGTTGGTGAAATACGCCCACTTGCAAATGGAGTTGACGTAAACAGGAGGTGGAGCTACGTGGTCCACTAATAAACTAGACCACGACGACTTCAACAGCGTAGTAAATTCTGTGCAGCAAATTCAGTTGAACATAATCAGTTGAGATTCACCTGAGTCTCTCGCCAACAACAAATTAGTCCAAAAGCGGCCTTATTCGTTTTTCCGGCTCAAATTTGCTTATCTGATGAAGTAAATTTTATCAGCGGTAGTAAACTAATGCTCCAGAATATACGTAGATTCACTTTTAATGATACCATTGTCGCACACCAACTTTTCATATCCTTACCATCCTTAGACACAAGGATTTTCATAACCCGGAACCATAAGCTGCTTTTTATTCAAAATCCGTTCAAAATTTGGAAATGTAATAAATACATTTGTTACCATGTCATATTCTGTGTTACAAGCATTCAAGCGGTAAAATTCAGTTGTTCATCCTGCGATTGTTCAGGTCAAAAATGCGATAGCCTCTTTGTAGTAATTCTGCTGATGAGAATGATGAGAATGAGGGTAAGTTCGATTGCGGTATTCCCTGCGCAGTGATCAGTGGTGTGGCTCAGATTGATTTCAAAACAATGGGACCATTAGCTCGTGCAATCGACTCAAGGTGGGCGGCTTCTTTCCCAGGTTTGTAGAGGTCAACTGAGACCATCATACAGGTTTCGGTACTTTCACTTCCCACAGATGGCCGGTTTTGATGCAATGGAACCATTCGTGCTCAGTGTTGCAGGAATATGCGACGCAAATGTACGTTCCGGTCCTTGTTGAATTAATATACTTCACAGGATCAAAATTACTTCCCACTACAAGAAAGGATCGCCTATTTGGAAAGCAAATTAATCGATCTGACAATCCAACATCACGCACTGGAACATGAACATCGTCTGGTGAACCAAAGTCACAAGTTGCTAGATGAGAACATAAAAAATGCCAATTTGGTGGCACGGGATCAGGTGGTTTTTGAAAATTTGAAGTTCAATTACGAACTTGTCTCTACAGTAAGCGTTGTTCGTAAAATCTGTTCGCTGTTAACCGCCTTATTACATATGACCTTTTCTTGTTCTACTCATCCTCTTTCTTATTGATCTCCTGATGGGGAGCATACTGTCCATGTGTCTCCTCAATAAAGTAGCTGCTGGAAAACAAAGCTGAGGGCCTCATTTTCTGAACTTCTGTCGCCTTTTAGGAATTACAAGAAGCCAGACGACTAATCAAAGAATTGCGTCAGTTGGGGTGGGAGAATCTGCCGCAGCGTACGCTTCATGAGTGCAAAAAGGCGCATGAATACGGCGTGAGTCGTTCAGTTGATTAGACAGTGGCTTTGCAAAACGGCTTTCTAAGTTGGCCAATTTCCGACTGCTAAATCTGAGACGTTTTGTAGAAATCTCATGGGGTTGTCTATGGCGGAGACTCGCAGTGTAAATCGACAAGAATTTGTACTGACATCTCAAGGTGATAGACGGTATTCATAATTATACTGATAATGTGAAAACTATGAAAAAAGACACAGAAGCAGACTTCAGCTGCATAAATAAATGACTAGCAATAAAAAACAAACTACAATAATAAGATGATACCTAAAATAAACTGTAGGACCACCATATAAAAACGTATTTCGGTGAATTCATACTGCGACATCTCTTAGGAGCCCTAACGAGACACGTAGTTGCACAGACTGCGTCCACCATATGCCCTGTACGAGTTGGTCGAACATTAAACTACTGTATGCGTGACCCATAGATGACAAAGGATGCGCACGGTTCTATCCGAGAAACCCTATCTTAGAAAACAGCAACCTGACCCTGCTTTTCATGCCACGTATTGCATTCAGCCTTAATAGACAAAAATGAAGAATGGATCCATGTAGATCAACTCCGTTTTTTGTAACGACAGTTACCACTTTTCAGATGTTAGCTACATCGTTCACTTGTACAGTGAGCACTCCTGTGATCTTTTGATATTCTAATTCAGTTTTGATGACCAACACACTGGTATGAGGTATCACACGAAACCTGATGTGAGGTTGTCGGTAAGAACTTCTGGAGCACACATTTCCTTTGTGAGTCAATCTTCGGGGTGATAATTTTATGCATAAGGCGTTTGCCCCTCGTCTCAAGGAATTAACTCATTTCAGAAGGCCATATTTCGTTTTGATCAAGAGAGTAGACTTGTGGTTCAGATATTCACTGGTAATTCATTCGTAATTGTTGTCGCTTGTGTTGCGTCATTTCCATACTATTTTCCGACAGTCATATCCGCGTTTCGTCCGCTTTAGGAAGAAATGAGGCGACAGAGAGACATTGCTTTGCACGAACATTCTGCCGCCAAAGGAATAGCGGTTGAAGCGCTTAAACAGGTTCAGGTTTTAAAACGCTCAATTGAAGACCACAAAAAATTGGCAGACCACTTGATGGTGAGTACTGTGTTTTTTAGGTGATTCCTAAACTGAGGGGGGTAACGGTCCTACACAAAACAAACTTTTGGCATCTGAATAAACACTGATTCCTTTTGAACAAAATTTGGCCAGATAAGTTGGGCTTGTCACCATTACAATCCACTCATATACGATGGATAACAAAAAACAATTTGGATAGTCTAGAAGTGTGCTAACATTCTAGTGTTAGAAAGTTGCTATTGCATGTCAGCTATCCATGGATCAAGTCCCGTCAAAGCCTTGGATTTACAATCCTGGTCTGTTTTATAACAATGAAGGTAAAATCAATTGTTTACTCCCACTGGTGTGGAACAGAATGAATGTGCCAACACAAGCGGACTTACAAACAGTAATACTGTGTACGCCAACTAAACATATCAGGAGAATGACTCGTGCAGCTATGCAATCTAAAAGCCATCTCTATTTAACAGCCATATTCTATACATATATACGCTGTATACAGGTGAAAGGAAGAAGGCCTTCGCTGCGGAGCTATTTATTCGGAAATGCCAACTGACCGGTTACAGACCATTGAACAGGGAAAAAAAATTCTAATTTGCACCTTAGTTACAAAAACTGGACATAGATCTCCCGAACGAGTCTTTCTGGAGATTCATTGACTCCAAACATTTGTCGGTCAAATCCAAGCAAATGTTACAAAGTGGCCCAGCGAATTCCGCAACATAATTCCCTTTTTCAATCGACGCAAAGCGAAATTCTACGAACAACACATACTACTCTCGCGCCTCCCGATCAGTAGTATCACCGTTACACAGGTATGAAATTCCTACATTAAAACTACCGCTTTACCAGAAACTCTTTTGCAGCACCAAAAGACGCTGGTTTCATCAGCATTTGTTGTCACCAATGGAAACGGCATCGTTTTAGAAAAAGGAATAAACTGGGACAAGTTTGGGTGTAACATTAGCTGTGTAATCTAACTTTTGAAGTTTCTGCTATCATGCTCGAAATTTAGGAAATATTTTGCATGGGAGTTTTTGACAACATTTTAATGAATGTACTAGAATACTGGAAAGAGGCCTCCACACGAAGTTTCTTAGATTCTAGAAATCTCTGCACGGTGCGGTGAAATCATAGGATGTAAAGACAATACGGATAGGTCAGAAAGATGGTAGCTAACTGGAAAAGTGGAGTTAAGGAGATATCTAGTGGAATAATAGAGGACTAATAACGCTCAACTCACGAAATTTCCGATGCTTATCATGGTGAGGTAGTGTGTCTCACTTTCCAACTCAGTGTCCGCCGTGCATATGAAACTAACCTAATTGCACTTTAATTCGCACAGGCAACATCCCTATCTTATCCTGTTTTATGGCTTTTTAGTTCCAAACATTTCATAGTCTTTTCGGAAATCGAATAACTTGCGCTTCTATCCGTTAGCGTCGAACACAAAAGTTTACTCAGCGAGCTGTCCAGAATTTTGGAAAAATTAAGACAACTCACTTGGTGCTGTCTACAGAATTTGGCACCAAATCAGAGTGAAGTCTTTAACATCCTAACTTTATTTCAAACAGCGTCGTGAAGAGGAAATCAAAGAAAAATACATGCAGTCTTTGGAGCAGGTCAATCAAGAATGGCAACAAAAATTATTTACGCGTCATATACGAGATAACCGAAGACAAAGGCATCTCCTGTATATGCTGGAAGAAGAACGAGAACTGACTGAAGACAGAGATCCACAAGAACTGGAAGATATTGTATGTCAAGTTGCACAAACCTGTTTAAGCTGCATTCCTCTTAGAGATTCCGAGCTCATTTGGTCTTCCGTTACCCCACCTTAGCAGACTGTATGGAGGATGCCATAGTGAGTTGAAGTATTGAACCTGTGAAGCCAGCTATCTTTTGTTTTTATCGTGTGCTATTTCGAACGTATAGGAGCGTACTTGAACCATCGTCCGAGTGAAGTCAAATGCCTCTTTTTCCTAAGGATATACATTTTCACCCTCTTCTCTGCGTTCGGAATTCGAAGTGCTTTTGTACCTGATGCAGTGATTATTAATGAACCTACGCGTCCGTTAATAGGAACCATCTCACAATTTGCTCCCCCTTTCCTGAAGTTATACTGAGGCCGAAAACAGGTTTTTGGCCAATGTTAAATGCCACTTTCACTCCTGGCATTCAGAACTGACGCCAATCATTTGTGATCATTCTTCCGGGCTATCTGAGATTCCTGGGTACCATTTTACTGCACAACTTGTTATTAGGGGAAACACAGTGACCGGTCCCCTTAGGATGTTTTCACTGTGGTTCTCCTGCATAAGTCAGAGCTGGCGATGACGTAAGGATAGGATTAACACATAGCACTTTATCAGAGGTGCAGACAATACTGCTCATGTTGGCAATGCATTAAGAGTTACGAAACCGCCAGAACAAAGCTAACGCACTGAAAGAATAAATATATACACCTACGCTCACTGGAGCTACTACTGTCAGAACTAAGGTGAACTCTGATAAACTACTTGGTTTGAGGGAGAAGCTGTGCTACGAAGGTTTCATCGGTCTATTCCTTGGAAACGCTTATTACACGAATCCAATAGAAACGAAAGTAACGGGACAGAGGAGTTAGTACTTTTTAAACTTGATTTTATTTTGTAGTGAACCTATCTGCCTATATCAGTTGAGGCAAACTAGCTAGTTTACTTCGTATTGGTCCATTACCATACTATGTTACGAGCTGCATTCTATCCAAAAGTTGTGTTACTCTTTTTGTTTCCCCTCAAAGGTCAATGAGGGAAAGGATCTCGGAGTTCCAGCTGATCCGGGGCATGACAAAATTTGGCACATTTCATCTAAAATTTCTCCTACTGAAAGGCCGGTTTCTGAAATGGTTAGTGATTGATTTTGGGCATTTTATACATTGTTGTTACGGTTTTTGAACCGATTGCTGGAGTATTGTAAAGCGTCAGCCCAACATCATTACGTTTGCCGTTGTTCAGCATGCTATCTACTCTTTATAAATACGTATTATCGATTTGCTTTTTCGTCAAAAACGTACCGATGTATAAATGACATGCACTCAAAACTTATCAGCCATTTGATTGCCTGTAACGAACAATTCATCAATGATGAGATGAGTTCCGTAAACGAATGAAGTAGCGGTCATATTTCTTGAAATTTCATGGTAAAAGCTGTCATGCAATGCTCACATACCAAGGTGAATCACCGTGGAACTGTTGATATCTCTGTGATTGCCATGATAGCTGGTGTCCTTCAGGATATTTTGTTACCTGAAGCCTGTTACTTTCTAACGTTTGCGAATGTCGTACGTAGAAGCGAAGACCATATTACTTCACGTGTATGCTGAATGCTTGCGGATTGCAACCAGGATGACTCAGTGTTCAGAGAAGGGAGAATGCGTGACAGGACAGTAAAGCACCTTCCACTTGAGCTAAAAGGCTAGGGTTCTCTTTCTCAATGCACTACTCATAAGGTTGCTGAAAAATCAACAACAGCCATCGACCGGCTCATCAGGTAGGCGCAGTCCCCAAGTTTCCGTCAACCTTATGTTCTTCTTGAAACCAAATTGGACGAAATTATAGAAATGCACTCATTTGCAAATTTGGTTTTGCGAGAGACCCCCCTTGAACCCAGCTGAATCCCTCGTTTGTGAGGTTTACAAGAAAAATCACATCCTGGAAACATCACAAACGAGAGATTCAGCTGGGTTTCATGTGAGTCTCTTGCACTGAACCTGTTTTTTGCCTGGGTTCTCTTTCTTTGAAAAACTATCTGATTAAACCGATAATCCTGGGATAATTTTTCATCATAACTCAACTACATCTGACAACCGTTTTTGGGGATTTCGGGTGCTCAGAAGGTCTTTGCTGTCATTTCTCACTGCAGAACTTGCCTTAAGGAGTGTAAGCAACTTTTGATGAAACCGACAGTAATGAACATTTCCTAATGCACCAATCTCCTCAACAGTTGAGACGTTTCTGATCACTTTCTCTGTGGAAACCCTCTTACGGAAAACCTCAGTGGAGAATCGGCAAACCGGCAAACGTGAACGTGATAGGCGCATTTTTGCCTCCCTCGTGACTGACAAGGCGAACGAAATGTGACTTACTGGCTGCGTTTTCAATAATACATCTTTTCATATTCCCAGCAGTGAAGTCCCCAGTTTAGAAGGTTTCCACGGAAACTCAATTTTTAGGGATGCCAACAAAACTCAGCTGTTCGCCTCGGACATAAGGGAAAACACCATCTTAGCATTTCGGATCACGTGACTTTTGATAACCTTGTCACGTTTAAGGTAACAGAACAAAGTTTGATGTCATAGTTAAAAAAATCTGACACCAAGCCTGACCGCAATGTGATAAGCAGCTGCAAATCAATCCATTGTCCTAAGGTCAGGCGATAGCAGTTTTGTTCACCCTTGTTGAGTTAAGCTCGAATGAACCCAGTGCCAAAAGTCCATCTGTTGTCCTATCGGTTTTATCAATGGATAAAATCAGCTACTAGGTCCATTCACATCTCAATTTTATCAGTGTATATGCAAAAAATTAATAAGTTTGGGTATGCTTTGCAAATCCTTACATACATCTAGCTCTGAGCTGAGTTAAAATGCGCTAAAACGACTCAGTTGTCCGAAATATTAGAGTCACACCATGTACAGTAGCCCATACCAGCTCACATACGTTCTTCCCAAATGCAGATCCGATCAACGATCGCATCAAAGAGAACCACTGTTGCCCGTGCTTTCTCTCGTTTGGGTAGATTTTCCGGACGACCCACTTTGGATATTGGCGAATCGACCAGCACAATTTGGGGCGACGAAACTGAACACCGAGTTGAGGCACCTATCACCGATGCCGAAAGGCTTTCTTGGGAGCACTTCAGAACACAGGTAAAACCGGAAGAATGAAGTAATGTTGAATCATTGTCTGCAAAATTACGGTTCATAGTTGTAGTTGTCACTATCCAATCTCTCCACTTGCGGTTACCCTGCGTAATGTCCGCAGATCTGGAAATTTAGAACCGAGATTCTGTTCCGTGAGTGCAGCTAATCTATGCTGGAAAGCTAAGAACCCATGTACAGCTGTCTCCTTATTTGGAAAAATTAGCAGTGCAAATCTCACGAGACTCCAGTAGGGAGTTTCGAACCCGCAACACCCCAGCTAGTAGTTTGAACACTTAACCGTTCGTGCACGAAAGTTCGATCAGCAGTATGATTAACTTGTACGTTCCTCAGTTACTGGATTAACACCATACGGTGTTAGCTTGCTCCTCGAATGACGTATTTGAATGATAAATTGTGTTCTGTCCTGTCTAAACGAGAACTAATCGCATAGGTCATTAGCCAGTCGAGACCGAACGGCTAAGTTCAAAATGCTAACCAGGAGGTCGCGAATTCCAGAACCCCTTGAGTTTCGTGAGATGTAAGCTACTGATGATTCCAACTAACAGTGAAAATGGGTGCACAATGGGTTCGGATTTTTAGCAGAGATTGGCTGCACTTGCAAGACGAAACCTCAACCAAAAAGCCAGTTTCCACCTAAAACCGGAGTACTACAATTAGGTACAATACAAACTGGATACATGTGTGTAGGGCTGACTTAAAGCCAAGGTCCGATTAGTGGGGTGTACAGTTTTTTATCACCCTCTAGAGTAATAACGGAGAAAGCAAACTCACAGAATTGTACATCCGACTCATAAACTTCTCTTTCCCTCTCAAAAACTCAGCGCCATTTTTTGGAACAGCAAATTGAACAGTGCGTTTGCCTCAAATCTGGTAGATTGCTTGTTTGAATCACCTCTGGGGTCAATCAAAAGCGGCTTTTGTTGATGGGACTTACTTCGGAAGTCACTGAACGATTAACACGGATAAAACTTTTAAAAAGTCTGTAGAAATAGTTAAGCTCCCTTTTTGGCACCAATTTTGTGGGAGACACTCTGAAGACACGCCAGCAATCATGAGAATTCGCCTGTATTAGGCAAACTGAGGACCCTGGAGCATCCTTCAGAAGAAGCCATTCTAATAAAGGGGCTATAAGTTGATTCCTACAGACGTGATGTGAGCTAGTATGAATGCTTCTTGCTTTGACCTTAATTTTGAGCTCAAAGCTTCAGGGATTTTGACACTTGACTGAGTGGTTAAAGTCGTCTTTCGAAACGTTCGCATACTATGAACACAGTGATCCATCAAATCCAACCCGGACCAATTCGATGGGTTTGAGACCTTTGTTTGGGAATCGATGAATCTGGTAAAAGAACTTAAGTGCATGTTTTCCACACAAACATTTCCCCTCAATAACAGACATAGTACAAAAGCATCGCATCAGCTCCAGCATATTCTGGCACACAACATTTACTCAGGTTTATGGGCCCTAAAGCATAACTCGATATGCATGGCACCGTTTCAGTTATCGCTGAGTGGTAATCAGACCCAATATGAGAGCCCTGACAATCGTATGGGATGAGAATATCCTTGTGGAGCTTTTTGAGATTTTTCCGCCTTAAATTACTTTTTTGTTGAACAGCAACAAACACTGTACACATCCCATCTGTACATATGGATGATATTTTCCAAGAGCCCGGCTGTGACCGAAATGGAAAAAATGAATACATGAGACCGGAATAACCTCCACAATTCTACCAGTGGAGATATCCTGCATTATCTGAATGGTATAAAGGGATATGGTTACAATTATGTTGAAATATTTTCTTTCACACACGACGATGGCGTGTTTCGTGGATATGCCAAGTCTCCGTCATGACCTGCCACTGGTTTATTTATGTACCTACTCGGCTATTGTTAGTAAGTAATTCATAAGTAATTCATGTAGTGCGAAACATTTCCACGGGCCTGAATCACGATATCAGATAAATTCTCAGAATGGCAACAGTTAGCATCCACTTGTTACCCTGGAATCTCTCCCTGCTTTATGGCCTTAGGGTAGGAAAAGACCTACCGACAAAGAAAACAGAAACTAGTGCGAAAGTTCAATGGCCTCGCGCTATATCTTGGAAGGCACTGTTTGACTTTGGTCCAAGGCTGTCTAATCGGCGTTTAGTGGAATTTCTTCGGTCTTACTAGGTTTTGGGTATTCTGGGACAACACTTATCAGGTTTTGCCAGACATTATGAAACCCTGGGTCTGAGGGCCGGGTTTAACTCAGCGGTACAATCAAGTTCCTTTAACACAGTGTCCAACATCCCTTTTTTGGTCCAAGGCTGTTCTAATCGGCTTTAGTGGAGTTTCTTCGGTCTTACTAGGTTTTGGGTATTCTGGGACAACACTTATCAGGTTTTGCCAGACATTATGAAACCCTGGGTCTGAGGGCCGGGTTTAACTCAGCGGTACAATCAAGTTCCTTTAACACAGTGTCCAACATCCCTTTCCAAACAACTTGGAAAAACACGAAGATACGCATCACACTACTAATTGCAGGCGCTGCCATGAGGGTCGAATTCCAAAATTTATTCATGCAAATTTGACACCTGACACACTGAAGCTGAATTCGAAAGGTTCTCGAGCGGAAAGCTCGTCCTGCTTCAATCTTTCATGAAATATAAACCTGACTCAAAGCCACCATATCAAGCATTATTTCACCGTCACTATGCTGGGCACAAGCAAATCCAAGGCAGAAGCTCAACTGGATAACGTGTTGCTGGCATCAAGTAGCTGGTGTGTGAATTATAATGTTTCAAAATGCCCTGAAACCCTGTTATTTTCCATACTTTCTGACTTAAGACTCTAGCAAGGACGCACAAGCTTATTGTATCTTTCGTCCCATCTCAGACAGTTAAATCAATGACTGATGTAGATCCTGAGGCCAGTTGGAATTAAGTTGTCTACCCACACCCACAAGTCTCTCGATACCATTTTCAGGTATTATGTGCCCCAAAACGTAGGTAATTTGCCGTTTGATCCTCGGCCGTAAATCATTGATGTGCCGCTGGAAGGAGCGTTTCGCTTTGTTTTTGACTACGTTGTTATTCGCCCTAATAAATCAGCCCATCCCATTCCAGTTTCAACACATCTGTTCTTATTCTGCACAAAAAGTGCAGCATTTTATTTTGATTTGTTACTTACCGGTCCATTTGGCTCGAAATTAGCCCAAGTGCTTGTGCCAAGGGCTGAAATAGAAGCAATAGAGAATACCTATCAATTGCACTGGTGTAAACGTTACTTGGACGACATCTATGCCACCAGACGTGGAGAACCGTGTTTGGATGAAATGCGTACTCACTTCATTCGTGGCCCCATTACAATCTTCACTTTCCATACAAAGTCAAAATTAAACCGTTTTGGTGGGTTTTTGGTACTTTAGTCACCGGAGAGGTGGAAGGAAGAATGATCCGCTCCATCTACCGTATATCTAGATGGTACCTACCGCTGCTAAAGCTTTCTCGGCTCCTGTTAGGTAGAACGCGAATTATTACTGATGCGTAAAAATTATCTCAGAGTTAGAAACATTTGCACACCAGATACGATGATAAACGAACCATCGATATTCACGACGGTAACCTGAAAAGTTCGTTTTGCAGCGCTGTAGGCTACGCAAACAACAGAAAAAAAACATTTTCCTCCATCTGTCATAAAAGAATTAATGCTATTACCGGATGTATTGAAATGATTTTGAATGCCGCACTCCAGTGGCACAATAAAGATTGCTGTGGCAGACAAGGAGAATGCGGCTGCTACGGACAAAAGCGCCTCGATTAATTCTCCAAAAAACAAATTGTAATTGCTCATTCACCTGCAGTTTCCACGAACGTCATAGTGGTAGATATAAAAGTGGCCTTGAAACGGGTACAAAAGTATATGTGCCCCAAAGTATTTCATGTATGATGGCTCAGGAAACCGAAACAGGTTTGCTGTAATTCTTCGCAACCTAGCTTCCTCGATTTTCGGGCACCTAATTCTCTCTTACCACAACTGGTCATTGATTATCACGAAAATGTTCAAGACAAGTGAGTGGCCTTGGTTACTGACGTTTCTTGAGGCCATTCTCATTACTACGCAAGGGCCGTCTGTTATAATTTTGCCGTAACTTTGCGCAAAAATTCCTCCTCGTGTCCGACCATCCCATCATTTTTTACTTTTAATTTCAAAGTGGAATATTCCTCGTCTATCTTCGGTTGTTTAGCCTATGTGAAATGGCATCATTCCGCGGAAGTGCTCTACCGATATCTTCACTGATATTCACATGAAATTTCAATTCTAGTAGCAACCAGTTCGAAATTAAGTCTCAAAGTCCTAGGAAATCTCGTTTCTGCGATTTCCTCAGATTTCTGACAAAAATCCACGAGCACGAATTAGTGTGCATTTGAACCCTATGGAGATTGGCGAACATTTTCCACACCCCACTACCAATTAGTATCAAATAAAATTACACCATCAAAATAAAGTTATTCCATAACACACTATCCCCTGAGGTCGCTGAAAATTCGACAATCTACGACCGGTTTTGCCCTTCTTCGGGCTCATCTAATAAACGCAGCCCCCGAGTTTCCGTCAACCTTATGTTCTGCTTGAACTCAAATTGTGCGGAATTAGCGAAATACATTCATTTGAAAACAAATTTGGTATTGCAATAGACCCACATGGAACCCATCTAAATCCCTCGTTTATGATGTTTCTAAGCGTCTAAATGTGCTGCACCAGGCCGCCCCACGTGGTACATGTATAGATATAATATACAACTCATAAGATCAGCCTGTATTTGAATGTCGAGAATCGCGATACTAATGCTTTGTCACCAGCAGCTCTTAGCCTACAAGTATTTGGTTGTTTCTGATTCCAAAACTTTCTATTCGGTGAACATTGCACCCTTTTACAGCCAATTGCAGATGATAAATTCGCATCTGGACAGGACACATTATTAGATTGGATTGCCACAAAGATTAATCATTTTGAATTCCGAGAAGTATCAGCATCCTCAATCACGAACGGCGGTTGGTAGCATTCAGCTCAGGCGACGATGCTACTCCCTTGTTTGTTTAGCTGAGTCCCACTTATCCCGGATAGTGGGAGTCGTTGCGGCTTGTCAACCAAACCAATTTAGTGGGGATGGAGAACCCCTGCTGACGTAGCTCCCGGTGATAAGACTGCGTAAACGGTAACTGACCCAATTTGTCATCGGTACTACTGATCAACTCTATATAACATGTGGCAAATGATGAAATCGACAAATTCTAATCTCTCTTTAATTTAGTGTGAGGTGTGTCACCAAATAGAGGCGAACATATTTGCAGATTGGGACCTCACAAACGACGAACCATATGGAAGAAAGATACTCAAGGATGTACTCGTGCGTAAGCATTATCAGCACTATTTCTCGGGAACAAAGTGGCACCTTCTTGATACTATAGTCGACAGTGTCACGAAAGCTGAGCGACAGCGGAGTACTTTTATCCAGAAAGTATGACACGTATCGAGTGTATCACATTATTGCTGAGCAGTAAAGAGTGCGAACACAATATCTACAAGTGCATTACAGCGGGTTCACTAATGGTCGTCAGGACAAGTCATTTAATGGCACAGCAGCCGTTAGTTTTCTAATTATCATGATTTATTTCGAGATCCCTATCCCAGCACACTCTCAGCTGAACAACCTTAATTTGTGTGAGCCGAGAGCCCGTTCATTATCTGCAAAATCTACTGCACAGATAGTTCGATTTTTTCTGTCCTGTCAGATGAATCAAAAATTGAGAGAGAAAGAAGAAGAAGTGTCAAAATGGAGAAAACTGGCGAAAGATTTGGAAAATGAGTTAGAAGAGTTGAAACAGAAAACGCTGACCGAGGTGCAAATGGAAGAGGAAATCAGAGCCTTGAATGAAGAGAACGCAATTCTGGTGGAACATTACTTAGCGGAGATGGTTCTGCGAAAAAAGTATTTGAATGTGATTCAAGATTTGAAGGGGAAAATCCGGGTGTTCTGTCGAATCCGACCGGCAGCGCTAACAGAAGTCACCAGAAAAAACCCCATTGTCGTTTATACTCCAGATAAGCATACTGCCCTGGTGAAAGTTTCCAGAGGACTGAAGGTTTTTCAGTTTGATCGAGTCTTTGGTCCCAACGCAACACAGGAGGATCTGTTCGAGGAAACCACAAATCTTGTCCAATCTGTGATCGATGGGTACAATGTTTGCATATTTGCCTATGGTGAGACGGGCAGTGGTAAGACGTACACTTTGGCCGGGGATAGGGAACATCCTGGGTTGGTCTTTCACTGCGTTGACTATTTGTTTGAGCTTCTGGATGACCCATTATTCAGGTAAGCATAATTGTTGTTATCTTGTACGAATGCCGATTCGAGCAGGTCCATGAAACTTCCGTCAGAATTCTAACAGTATCCTCTACCGTCCCGGGGACATCTGTAACTGCTGACGTTGATCGACATAGTCCGAATAGTTCTCAAGTTCGAGAAAATTTTGAACTCAGTTTCATCTCACAGAATGATTTCAAATAAATCGAAAAATCTGACATTGGACCTAAATCCATAGCGCTTTTTATCACATGTGAAGAACAAGGGCTTTGTTGGACCAACTCTGTCTGTAGTTCCATTCCACTTACGGCAATAGACTGCAAAAAGCAGCAAAAATGGAATCAAACTTTCAAAATTCCAAGTGCTTTTAATATTTCAGGACACTACCAACAGTTAAGATGTGCTCCCCAATGAGGAACACCTTCGACTGGTTAGTCTGACAACACTGTTTATACTGCCGGATATGAAGACACAAAAATCTTGCGTGGGGGTTGAATGTGCTACTACGGATGAGTTCATGAATTCCAGACAAATCCAAAAGAATCAAACAGCGAGTGAAAGCACAGAAAATTGTAAACAGTAGTTTGCCAGCCCAAGCACGGTGACAGTGAGCACTAGCAATGCACCAAACAATACGCGGTTGTTGTTGCTCATCAGCTTCCTGAGGTTTCCACCACACATTATCACAAATTTGTATCCACTGAGGGTTCCCTGTCATGTATATTAGCGCATGTGACAAGTAAATCATTGCGGGAGTTTGTGTGCCACATCCGCCTGACTGATATGCGGTGGTCGTAAATAACAGAACGCCGCGGGATGTTGTCAGATGTCTGGCTATTCAGACTTATTTTACTGCCATTATGTGTTGGATGGGTGTTGGCAGGACGTGGAGAAGTCTACTGTGGCGAGGACAACTGCTACGATTCGCTCCAAGTCAGTGAAGACGATGACCAGACCTTTATCCGCAAATCTTATCGAAAATCGGCTCGTGAGCACCATCCGGACAGACAACAAACTCCCAACGCCAAAGCAGAGGTGGAATTAAATCTACACAAGGTAAATATAGCCTAAGAGATTCTAATGGATGAAGAACAACGGTGCGACTACGATCACACGCTCGACCACCTAGAAGAGACACACTTCAACTACTACCGATATTATGGAAGCTTACATTTTTTCCTGATCTAAGTTCAAACTTTCTTTTATATTACTATCCTACGGTTCCTTGTTAAATTAAAAAGCAAGGTTAGTGTTCATTAACTATAAAAACAAATTCAAAAAAGATGTAAAGTGGAAAGAGAAGGTGGGGACACGGTAAGCCCTAAAACCCCACTACAGCAATTCTCAATAGCCTACATATTCTGACAACCTGAAAAATAGCTGGCGGTATGAGTGCAATTGATTTTAGCCTGTAACCGTATGACGCAGAAGTGTTAAGAAATATCACAGGAATCCTTTCCTGGATCATGTCGCCAGCCTAAAGGCATTCCATCAGGCTCCGTCACCGCTGCCTTCGAAAGAAGCCTATGACCACATCTGGGATCTTAAGACGTAGTTTTTGCATAAATTAAGATAGATGATTCAAAAGCAAATTGTTTTATTTGGAACATATGGAAGTAAACAATTATACTGTCTAGGACATTTTTTTCGGAGTTATATGGTCTTAGAGAACTTGGTGGTAGATACAAAATTGCTCGAAGATACCTCGATCTCGTTTACTTTGCATACTTTTGTGCATTTCAGGCTAGAGCACTACAACCCTAACCCTTTACAGGGGTGGAGGCAGTCTATAGCTAACCTTTCAGTATTGGTCCTATCCCTTGAATGGGTGGATTGCAATACCTTATTAATCTGTTCTTGTTTTTACTTTGCTGCACACGTGCACAGAACAAAATCCTATTCGGATGTCAGCGTTTCGATAATGGAAATGTACGACGAAAAGATACTCGACCTTTTGATTGATTATGGAGCATATGAAGTAAGTACATGGATTTTCGACCCTGGATTTTGTTTCGATGTACTGCGTATCACTCGGCCGAGTGGACGTAGAAATAACGTGGCATACGTATGGTCTTGTTTTTTAAATATACCGAGATACGGATAAACCTCTTCATCGTGATCCTATCGTTGCTTTATTCTCGTTTTATGGTATACGATTAGGTTAACATAAGCCGTCTAATCTCCCCGTAACTTTGAAGCTCCAGGAATGTAACCTTCGCTATTCTTGAATAGCAGGCGACAAAATTTTGAAAATTGTCAGCACAGCTCATTTTTCAGGATAGCTTCCGAACTGTCTCTCTGTGCAGACTACAATTATTGTAAAATGTGGCCAGTAATCCACTTGAGTAGCATTTCTATGGTCCGTTTCTATCTAGAATGCCCGACTGAATATCTGGGGGGAAGTGAACACTAAGTCATTTCCCTACTGATTTTCACTCCTTTATTCACATTAAGACTTCTAAATAACTTATGGTTGTTTGATAGCGAAGCATCAGTTCTGAACACCGATGTTGCAGTGTCGATAATGATGATGCATGGTGTAGGATTTTTTGTTTAAACTTTCAGACACATTCCGTTAGAAGGACTTTGGGACGATTAACTTCAGTAATATCATTCCAGTAATTTCTGTGAAAGAGAGTCAGTTTGTCCAAGCTCCGCTTTTGGATTGCAACCAGTGGGCCTTACGTGATCCACCAGAATCTGGCATTTCCGCTTCTTGGTTTGTAAATGCATTGTTGCATTTTCAATGCTGTATTGGGGCAAGAAAAGCATGAACTCCTGTGCGCTAACCCCGATTACAAGTACGGAGCCGATCAATGTAAATTGGAAACCAAACACCTTAAGAAAACAACGGTGTTCTCTCCAAATGCAACAGACCACAGAAGAGCGATGCTAATTTCTTTTGCCGATCGTTCTGTTCAGCCATGCAATCCGGAGAAGTTATACAGTACTACTGTCTAAATGAGACTCATAAGCGGATGACCAAATTTAACTCAGTGCATTAATAAAAAAGTAAGAACACTGTAAACGCTCTCACCAACCAGCGATCTCTGGGTTATTCAAAACGTATCACGAATAGTGTTTGCACTGAGCATCGCCACTTCGTAGGCAAAATGTCGTATACGCACGCATTAGCATCAAGCAAATGACGGTATGTTATCTCTTATAGATGGTAACTGTCTCCACACACGTGTTACTGGCATGGCTACCGAGCAGCCGGTTACAATAGTGTGACGTTTCAAATCCATGAATAGTCCATCAAACTCCATACGCACAACGGCGTTTGGCTATCTGTGAGCATTTTTGATGAGTATTGTATTATAGTTTGTGAATGCAATCATTTTCCGGAGCAACGTGGAAAACATTCACAAATGAGACAGCATCTTGTCGAGGTGTTATGAATTCAATATTATGAGCAGATTGACGGCATTATCATCTCTGCTGCCGTGTAATAAAAAAAGGAAATGCTGTTGCAGGATTCATAGAATTCACATCACTACCGTTTGACCAGTCGTCATCCTATCCCAACACAAGTTTTCGCTGAGTCCACAATAGGGAGAAAAGCACAATACTCTAGTTTTACTCTCAATAAGGCTTCTTGAAACTGTATATTCTCGTCCGTTCCGGTCATCTTACATGCGAGGAGGGAGCGTTACCACTATTCAATGAGCGCACGCTGGACGCATTTCAGTTTTCACATCTGAATGTCTGTTCGCGCTTGATCGACGTGACTGATTAGCCTGACCCCAGTAACCGCCATGGCTGTTTCGATCGATCGACTCGCCAGTCAAGTGGCGCACGATCGCCTGAAATCTAGTGGATAATTTTAGATTTTTTGCAGGGCTTGTTTGTAGAATTCAGAGTCACATCCCCATGGTTTTAACATTCTCTCTCCCGTCTTGGCGTTAGTATTCTGTTTAGTCCGCATCAAAGCGCTGGACTTGAGTTTCGCTCCTATTAAGGACCATCAGCAGTGCGTATCCTCAGCAGTGCATATCCCACTCAGAGCTAAGCGCATACCTGATGAAGCTTGATAAAACCCAGAAAATATGCTTACTGAGGAGCCCGAATTGCTTACAAACTTGCTTGGAAGAATCCGATTTCCAAACCGCTTTCTGGAGAAACATGTGCTACATAGCCCCTAAACATGTTGCCTACGGTCCAGCTCGAAAATCTACGCACTCACGCTGATATTTAAGAGAGATTCTGCAGCGAAATCCTGGTTCAGTGACTACAGACAGTCTTTGAAAGGAATCTAGCATGGAAAAGTTACGGATCATTGACACTCAAGCTCTTAGCAAGCAGTATTTGCAGCATTGGGCTCACTTGTGAGGACCAGAACGCACAACAGCCTGTTATTATCAGTTCTATGTTAGTTCACGTTCCCGCTAACGGGTATTGTGTCAGGGTTACGACGGCCCGTTTTGGAAGCCAACTAGGACTGTCCAAAGTGATTACATCCAAGTTGTTTGGCAGTCGTGATGAGACCAGTATACCACGACGTACCTAAATCCTGTGCCTAATTCTGCGCTCTGAATAGACGTTAGTACTCACGAGGGTATTTAATTGTCTTTCACCTCCAGCTGACACTCCAACACAAACTGACGAACAGTTTGAACTTTTTCCAGTGGTTTCATACTACTTCGTCCTCAATCATTCCCTTGTTCAGTTTAACCTATCCCATAATGCTTGAGCCAGAAGCTGAGACATTCGGGTGTAACCTTCGCTTACCATAAAACTTTTCGGAATACAAATGTCAGTTTTCTCCAGTAGTTTAAGCTCTGACGGAAGTGATTCTGATTTGTGAAATCCGGACTGGAATTTTCTGTATCTGAACTCTTATGCCGAATCGGTACGTGTCGCGCATAGGATTAGATGACCATGAACTCATAAATGTTTGGTTTGTTATGAAAAAGCTATCCAAGTATCCTTCATCGTGTTTGTTGATTTGTGACGTAATTGATTTGAAAATTCCCTTAGAAGTTTCTTTGACTAAACAAGTCATTTCATCGTGGTATTTCGGTGCTTCCGAACTTATGGATATATCTTCAAAACATTAGTTCTGATGTTTGCTTTTCTTGTGTGAGCCGACTGAAGCGACGTTGCCGGTCGTAGCCTGGAACACCCAGGCCACCCAGTCTTATAGACAGTCACAACCTGAGGAATAACATGAATGCCAAATTGCACCGTTTGACAGCCGTACCCCCAATACTGCTCTGCATATTTGTATCCAGTTACAAGCAGCTGACTGCGAGGCTAAACATGAGACGTGACAGTCCTTTTTCTGCGAATGATCTTGTAGGACCTGCCAATCCAACCAGACAACAATGGTGTTATGTGTGTTGAAGGTGTTGTGCAAAAACAGGCTACCTGTGCCGCCGAACTTTACGAACTCTATCAACGGGCATGGCACAACCGACGCATGGCAGAAACAAGTAAGAGAACACAGTTGTTCAACTCCAGTACCTAAACCCATCTTCCATTTTGAGAATAACCAATAAACGAACAATCAGGTCCACTTAGTCTCCATAGGACTGTCTGCTGCAGATTGTAAGATAACTAGGGCATACTGTTTTACCATTATTTTTACCACAACAGTGTTCAATGAAACTAGCTTCGTATCCTCAGCAGTGCATATCCCACTCAGAGCTAAGCGCATACCTGATGAAGCTTGATAAAACCCAGAAAATATGCTTACTGAGGAGCCCGAATTGCTTACAAACTTGCTTGGAAGAATCCGATTTCCAAACCGCTTTCTGGAGAAACATGTGCTACATAGCCCCTAAACATGTTGCCTACGGTCCAGCTCGAAAATCTACGCACTCACGCTGATATTTAAGAGAGATTCTGCAGCGAAATCCTGGTTCAGTGACTACAGACAGTCTTTGAAAGGAATCTAGCATGGAAAAGTTACGGATCATTGACACTCAAGCTCTTAGCAAGCAGTATTTGCAGCATTGGGCTCACTTGTGAGGACCAGAACGCACAACAGCCTGTTATTATCAGTTCTATGTTAGTTCACGTTCCCGCTAACGGGTATTGTGTCAGGGTTACGACGGCCCGTTTTGGAAATCAGCTAGGACTGTCCAAAGTGATTACATCCAACCGCTTTCGAAACATGTGCTACATAGCCCCTAAACATGTTGCCTACGGTCCAGCTCGAAAATCTACGCACTCACGCTGATATTTAAGAGAGATTCTGCAGCGAAATCCTGGTTCAGTGACTACAGACAGTCTTTGAAAGGAATCTAGCATGGAAAAGTTACGGATCATTGACACTCAAGCTCTTAGCAAGCAGTATTTGCAGCATTGGGCTCACTTGTGAGGACCAGAACGCACAACAGCCTGTTATTATCAGTTCTATGTTAGTTCACGTTCCCGCTAACGGGTATTGTGTCAGGGTTACGACGGCCCGTTTTGGAAATCAGCTAGGACTGTCCAAAGTGATTACATCCAAGTTGTTTGGCAGTCGTGATGAGACCAGTATACCACGACGTACCTAAATCCTGTGCCTAATTCTGCGCTCTGAATAGACGTTAGTACTCACGAGGGTATTTAATTGTCTTTCACCTCCAGCTGACACTCCAACACAAACTGACGAACAGTTTGAACTTTTTCCAGTGGTTTCATACTACTTCGTCCTCAATCATTCCCTTGTTCAGTTTAACCTATCCCATAATGCTTGAGCCAGAAGCTGAGACATTCGGGTGTAACCTTCGCTTACCATAAAACTTTTCGGAATACAAATGTCAGTTTTCTCCAGTAGTTTAAGCTCTGACGGAAGTGATTCTGATTTGTGAAATCCGGACTGGAATTTTCTGTATCTGAACTCTTATGCCGAATCGGTACGTGTCGCGCATAGGATTAGATGACCATGAACTCATAAATGTTTGGTTTGTTATGAAAAAGCTATCCAAGTATCCTTCATCGTGTTTGTTGATTTGTGACGTAATTGATTTGAAAATTCCCTTAGAAGTTTCTTTGACTAAACAAGTCATTTCATCGTGGTATTTCGGTGCTTCCGAACTTATGGATATATCTTCAAAACATTAGTTCTGATGTTTGCTTTTCTTGTGTGAGCCGACTGAAGCGACGTTGCCGGTCGTAGCCTGGAACACCCAGGCCACCCAGTCTTATAGACAGTCACAACCTGAGGAATAACATGAATGCCAAATTGCACCGTTTGACAGCCGTACCCCCAATACTGCTCTGCATATTTGTATCCAGTTACAAGCAGCTGACTGCGAGGCTAAACATGAGACGTGACAGTCCTTTTTCTGCGAATGATCTTGTAGGACCTGCCAATCCAACCAGACAACAATGGTGTTATGTGTGTTGAAGGTGTTGTGCAAAAACAGGCTACCTGTGCCGCCGAACTTTACGAACTCTATCAACGGGCATGGCACAACCGACGCATGGCAGAAACAAGTAAGAGAACACAGTTGTTCAACTCCAGTACCTAAACCCATCTTCCATTTTGAGAATAACCAATAAACGAACAATCAGGTCCACTTAGTCTCCATAGGACTGTCTGCTGCAGATTGTAAGATAACTAGGGCATACTGTTTTACCATTATTTTTACCACAACAGTGTTCAATGAAACTAGCTTCACTAATGCTTCACTAATGGTTTTTCAGGCAGACTGTTAGCTATAAAGACACTGGCGCGTGATTTTCAGCGTTTATTGTCGGACGGTTGCTTACTAACACTCGCCCTTTTTGGCCAGGGTTGAAAAAGTAAGACAAAGTTACCGTATCTTTTTAAGTGGGTTCATGAATGAACCAGTAGTCAAGGGATGGATAAAACAAATTATGTTGACCCCGGAATGATGTATCTATGATCAAAGATGTCAACAGCAAGGTTTGCAAAATATGTGATTGTCTGCATCTCAACACTGCAACAACAAGACGGACAGCACATATTCTACAAACGCCTATCGGAAATGATTACATCTACAGATGACTACATCGTCATCAAGTGACGGTAGCGAAGCATCGGTGAACACTGATACCATACTGTCGATGATGGTGATGATGACTACATTTCACTTTCGGGCAGTTTCATTATTTCGGTGCGCAAATTTGAAATTTAACCGTTTAGAGTTGGATAAAAAACATGACACCGGACGATTACCTACGCTGTATGCATTGTCGGAAACTTCAATACAATAAAGGGCAGACACCGCCTGCCATATGGACTCATCGGAGAAAAGCGTATAGCCATCCAAACCACTACAACGTAATGGGAGACAAGTTTCTGCACTAAGCTGGCAACAACAGTGGTATGTGAAAGTGTTTGTAGTGTGGAGGACGTTTCCGTACATGCCAAAGTATGTGCTGCACTTACAAAACTGAAGTGTATCGGAAAAACAAGCCGGTAACAAGCGGAAACAAGCCAGACGCAAGAAAGACCGGCAGTTCTCGGGGCAATTTTGTGAAGCTCCAACGAAAAACCTGATAGATAGATAAATTCCCAAGATTCCAGTATAGTTGTTTTGGCCGCAAATAGACAATAGAATGAACGGACGACGGCCAGCCGATAAAGTTCACAGCGCCAACTACTCACCAGAAAAGTCCATGGAGTTCCTACTCTGTCATCCATCCCATCCTTCTCGAGCAATAATGACAGGTTAGTTCCCGCAAGTTATTCAACGATCTAGCTTAAAAATCCGTTCAGCGTTAGTACAAACACACCTGTCATTTACTTTCGCTAGCTAGAGGAAGTAGCTTAAGATATGGTGAGAGCAGTTTGCTTGAAAATTCATTTTTGTACGTGATTTGTCAGTTCACATACAGTTGAAGTAAAATCCACGCAGGCAAAAGAGTATGTCACCCGGTGTGACCATCCTGTTACCACATTCATGAGTGAGATGTGGAGTCTAGTGAGATGCGGATTGTTGATGACTCCCAAAGAGAATGAAACGGTCGTACAGTGCCCCACCACTTTCCACTGGAATTTCACAGGTCTTCTCATACTACCGTCAGTACCAACATTCATCAGTAGATGAAAATTCTACGTTTTAGCAGAAGCATAACCCTCCACACCGAGACCATGGACCCCTCGTCGTCCATCGCGAAGCGCTTGATCACGACGCATCATGTGGCGGATCCGAAAGCGGAATGTAGGATTACGTTGTAGGATCCTAGCCGAGCGATTTGAGTATCAACCGGTATTTTCATCATTGTGCAGCAGCCGGTGCCGTGAGTATAAGAGTTTCTGGCTGAATCACGAACACAGTTCATGACCATTTGAGCCTTCTGACCTATATAGAACATTTCGCGCTCCCTGGTATTACTACGCTGGCAGTGTACATAACTCTCCGTTTTACCTGCAATAACGAAGAAAAGCCATTGGAGTGTCCAGGTCCCTCACAGTTGACTTCTCGAGGTGTTGAGGATTCGAATATGAATTTTCTCAGACACTTATGTTCAGTCAGTTTGTACCGGAACTCAACATAATACACTGGGTATTCGACTAACAGTTAGGCAGTGGTGTGCTGTGCGTATTTCTGCATTTCTCCGCGCACCCAACGCCCAGTGATGGAGACATACGAACTGTGAAACCTAACAAGACATTTGATCGCCTTGGTGTAACCAATGCTTCCCCGAATTTACCGAGATTGTGGTGTATCTGAATGCTGTTACGTCATAACAACTACGCGGTGGAAAAACTTAATGATCCGCGAAAAAATTTCCGGTACCTGATCATCTTCACAGTAAAAGTTTACACAAGGCCCTTCAGGCGGTTCCAGAACACCACTTTTCTTCAAGGAGGGGATCCTAATTGAATGGAGTGCACACTGATCAACATCAAATTTGCTGTTCAGGCCATTTGAAGCGGATAGCCGAAAGGGCGAAATTGAAAATTTGGGTCAGAATGCAACCAAGAATCCGACACTGGAATGGATGGTAGTTACGTTCGAAGATACATTGATTTAATGTTAAATTGTCTGGAAGACTGGGATGCCTGGATAACGCTATTCTAAGTCACTGTGGTAAATTTCATGACAGGACGTGTCATAGTACTTCAAAACAGGAAAGCAATTCGTAAAAGATATAACTCTTCAGATATAAAGCTTAAAAAACGATCGGCACACATCCACCATACCACCAAAAGGAACCACCAGGACTGAGTTGCTGTCAGAGTATCCAATCATAGACAGACACAGTCCATATGCACAGGACAGTTTCGATCTGCGGAACTTTCAGTCAGTAAGCCTGAGTCCTGACATTGAGCTACTTCGAACTCCGTCCAGATATATATTCAGCCTTATATGCACTTGTGGAGGCACATACGTTAGTAATTCAGTCTATCGGCCGGACAACAACAAAAGAACTAATCCATTTCCTAGTCACAACTCACGCCATCCTGTGGACAACACTGTCGGTGATCCTACCTTTACTGAGGTACCACCAGTTTATCCATTACTTCTTTAAGGGTGTGCTGATGATGACACTGAAAGACACTAGATTATGGAAGATTGGTATCGCTTGGAGAACTGGGGGGTAGCTCTGACACTTCAGCAGCACAAGTTTCGTAGGTTAGTGAACGCTGCTCTGACCCTTTCAATCCAGGAAGTGATTCCGTCTTTCGCCAGACCACAGGGACCTAGGCAGCTGCCAGGTGCAAAAACCCAACTACTACAACGATCGGTTCACTTGCAAGCAGGAAGTTTGGGTTCAATCCCACCCAAACAATAGTAACACTTCACTTTACGGGTATGAAGCGCAAACCAAACTGTGCAGCAGATTTATTTAGGTTATTTGAAGCGGTCTGCATTCCCAAAGGGTCCGGTCCAAGAAGAGCATTGTCGGCCTACCCAATGTACGTGAACAAACATCCCGGGAGCGCTTCGATCTTAGACGTGGCACAGGTCGACAAAGAGGATTCAAGCAGCTTTGAGTGGCGAGTTTGGAGAGGAGGGCAGACAGAGAACATCCTTGCTTGACAACACTGGATTCAGTGGACCCAGGAGAGAGTTTGTCATAGAAGCGTATGCGGCCACAAGAGTTATATAGTCTTTATAAGTGGCAAGAATTGAGAAGGAACAACCTTCATCACCAGACACTGCCGCAGTTTCTGACGATCGACGGAGTTAACTGCAGATATGAGATCGAGAAACGCGACGCCTGCTGGTCGCCGGAAGGAGTGTGGCAGTTCCAACACTTGCCTAAGGTGGGAATATGATCAATGCAACCTCTGTTCGAGGGAAACCCAGCTTGATCCTCGTGAATCTAACCCTCCAGATGACGGATCAACCCGCGTAGGATAATCCCAGAGAACACCTCGGAAGCTCTGGTCTCTAGGCTGATGTCCAGATGGTTTTCGCACGATGTTCTTGCACCCTTCTTGAATTCAGGAGTGTTGAAATGCTCTATTCTATGGGAACTTTTCCCACTTACCATACCGTGTAAATTTTGGGTTCCTGTACCAAAGTGTGATCCTGGAACTTGGGAACCCCATTTCTGTATCAAAGTCGACTTCCTATGAGTGTGATCCTGGAACTTGGGAACCCCATCCTTATTTGTTCCATCTGCAGTTGCGTAATCAGTTTAGAAATGGATTCGGGTAACCAAAAATATTTCGCCCCGCCCAAGACGATCGTTTCATTCGCATGATGTGGCGTCATGCGGCTGGGAAATTACATAAAAAGGCGCACGCAAATCTGCTCCCAATTATGACAGTCCGAAAGTGGTGATAAAGAACGGAACACTAGCACATCCAGAAAACCCAATCGCCATTATGGTGCTCAACGGTATTATCTGCAACCTACTAGGTCTGTCCATCTCAAGTTACTTATTCATTGCAAATAGATGCATTTTTTACTATTTATGATGATGAACACCAAATAAATTCGATACCACAAAGGAGTGCAATATTATCTACCCACCTGTTACTTCCGATTGACACTGGTTGCTGCTCAAGAAATCTGTAAGAACTCGGTCGCCTTATGTGTCTTGCTCAAGATCACACTTTTTACTCGAATAGGCCTTAGGCCGTTTGAACAATTGATTAACTAGCCTAAAGATGTTCAAATTTTTCAGCTGCATTGACTATCCAAAATTTCTACGCATCGCAAAAAAAACATCAGACAGACGCCACGTTAAAGTATGTAATAGTTCAACCCCCCTCCCCCGAAAAAAAGGTGGCTTTGTCCCGAAAAGAAATCGACCTCATGGAGACCATGCAACAATGTTCCCCGTTAACGGGAAATTCCTACAATCCCTATTGCCATCCGAAAATAAAAGAAAATGCTCCTCGGTAGCACCACTCTGTTCCGGCAAAGGGGTAAGGCGGGTTGTGTGCAAAGATGATAGATTTGCTAAGTAAGTTTGGTGGATAAATATCGACTGATCCACACTGCAGATCAAAACAACGGTACCACCGTCACTATCAGAAGCGGTAGATTCAGAGGCCCAAAAGATTGCAGTCGTTTATCACACTGCTGCCTCCTAGCTTCCGCCAAAATTCTTGGATCCCAAGCCGGATAACCTTGAAAACAACAGGAATTCCATCGATTTTTTGGTAATCCATTGTATACGCCCCGAGTGAATCCGATCGCCAACATGTCGATTCACCTGTTTCATGCATAGGGCTGGAGCACAATAGCACAAGGTCCCATTTCATCCTCAGCATCATGGTGATGGTCACAAACAAAGTAACAAAAACCACCTACCGCGGCAAGTTGACTGCTATCGATATGGCTGGCAGTGAACGGACGACAACGACAGGATCGACTGGTGAATCCCTGAAGGTGAGATTTCTAATTTCATCTCTAATTCTAGTTTAAAGTCCATTTTGTATACGAGAGAAATAACGATCCGGCAGATAGGTTTTACCAGGATAGTGCCCCTGAGTATGCTATGTGGACACCATCAACAAACGGAGTTGGTGAAATATTGGTAGCTCGGGTGAGTTTATTGGTTGTTGATCAGGTGGCTTGGCGAACAGATCAACAGCCATCTGATCAACAACCAATAAACGCAGTTGCTTTTTAAATGGGCTTCTGCATGCAGGATTCGATCCAAGTCAATAGTGTTGTATTCAGGTCAAATAGGGTTGTATGTCACGAGCGCCGAATTGCCGTGAGATCTTTCACTCAGGGCTTGACTCACAAAACCGGTACAGTTGAGGTACTGTATAAGAGTGTAACGGAATGACCACATGAAACAACGGGACATATTGATATACACTGGAAAGTCAACAAACCACTCACGAAAAAGTTGTCGGAGAAGCTGTTGTTTTGCGGCGGAATCGACATCCTGGATGAAATCCACAATCATTCTTCTTTCTAGTTAGCAATTCTTTGTCCATGTAAATGCCACCAACTGACTTAGCTGAGCTGTTTGTTCGCAATTTAAGTCTTTCTGGTCAGCATATATAACAAACGCTTACATGTAGCTTCACAATAGACTGTGGCATATCAGCCTAACGCATGCTTTCGGCGTTTCAATCCCTGTTTACCGGTAGATCCGTGTCCCAAATGGCTAAACTACCTTTAGACATGAATATTCTCTCTAAAAATGTCAAACTAAGAACTTCTGTGGGAATTCTTATTCATTCAACATCAATCTGGATGGCCGATCTTCATGAGAGCTTGCCCGAAGCAGTCAACGGAGCGTCAAGCGATGGTAGTCGGTAGTATCAATCCCCCTCGCACACACACACACACTACAACGGAATCATCGGAATAACGAAAAAAGGCGGCTGCAGTGAAAAACACATTTCAATAAGGGTTGTACCTGAACTGTCTCAACACATGAAATAACCAACCTAAATCCCGAAGCAATATGATATCCATTGACAGAAAAAGGAATTTGTTGGCATTGGGGCCAACTGTTGATCGCTCAAAGAGTCAAAGGTAATAAAGAGCATCGGTTTTACCCTGATCCAGATTCATCGAAAATGAGTAATTAACCGTCTAGACTTGACATACTACTCATAAGGTTGCTGAAAAATTCGACAGCCCACGACCAGTTACGCTCTTCTTGGGGCTCATCAGGTAGGCGTAGTCCCCGAGTTTCCGTCGGACCCATGTTATACTTAAACTCCAACTGGACGAAATTCATCAACTACTCTCATTTGCACATTCAACTGAACTCAGCTGAATCATCTGTTTATGATCGCTCTTCTTGGGCTCATCAGGTAGGCGTAGTCCCCGAGTTTCCGTCGGACCCATGTTATACTTAAACTCCAACTGGACGAAATTCATCAACTACTCTCATTTGCACATTCAACTGAACTCAGCTGAATCATCTGTTTATGATGGTCCTCTTCAACTTGATATACTGCACCAATTCGCTCATGTTTTAGTTAGTAGTATGTCACATCTAGATAATGTTTTGCGAAATGTCGAATATCGTACAAATTGTAGCATTGGGCTGGCGGGTGTTGCATATTCAGTCAAAGAAGACTGACATAGACTCAGCTGGACTCAGTTGAGTCCCCCTAAAACCAAACTAGTGTGCAAATAAGAGTATGTGGCAAAGTAATCATCGCATTATTATTTTACTTCTAGTATCCAAACGTAGTTGCCATTCCAATGATATGGTTGCTCATGTACAATGACTAGTGTGTTTTTAGATTCGCAGTACTATTGATCTTAAATAATGTTATCCAAGCTACCTACTTTTGGTTGTCAAAACTAAGCCAGTTCCAAGGAAAAGTGTCTCCAGTAGTCATAAATTCCTCCACCTTCTCTGATGAAGTTGACTTTCTTCTCATTCTACAACAACGTAGCGGACGCCTTCCTCGTTTAAGAATTTTACTGAAAATTGTCTGCTATGAAGAGAAATCTCCTCAACGCGATACAAACGGCATTCTCTAGGGCTACGAAATCATTTATTTATAGCAGAAATTTCGCTCAAGTTAGTTGATTCCGGGAAAGAACGCCGGTTGATGAGCTCTAAGTGGAGAGAAAATTAATTGATTTCGAGTTGATGCTAGTATCTATCACCTACTCTCTATCAGATTTTCAATGGGCAACTGCCGAAAAGTAAGTCAGCCTTATGTGAACTTTTACTTATGGTTCCAGGAGACAGATCAATCCTTGGTCGCACTCGGTGATGTCATCACTTCCCTAACGCTGTCCCAGCCATATGTCCCCTACGAAAGTAGCAAACTGACAAAACTGATGCAGGATTCCTTGGGTGGAAACGCGAAAACACTTATGATCACCACCGTAAACGAAACGGAGGCTAAAATGCCAGAAACGATAAATTCTTTGAAGTGAGTGAATCGAATTAAACGAGCTTTTTACTGGAACTGCATTGCCGTTCTCTGCAACAAATATTTTGTGCTCTACAACCCATTGTGTTCGTGCAGAACTTATGCACAGGGGCATAACCTCCTGCTTCCATAATTCACAGAAGATATCCCACAGAATGCTCCACTTCTTAAGCCCTTTGAAGCGCAATTTAACAGTGAAACTCATGCCTCAAGAAACCACATTCGATCAGATCCACAAAATGATCCCTCCAAATGGAGGCCAATGTAATTCATGCATACTCGGCCGTATTGCAATAAAATAATCGATTTTCCCGGAGAAACCAAGTAATATACCCCTTGCATTTCAGGTTGAATTTGACTTAATCAAAGATTTCTCCGATAAATTCAACTTTGTGCTTCTAATCACCCTGTTCTATTGACCTTGTGTTTCACTGGAAAGCGGCTGCAAATGAAAGGTTATATTCGGTTTCATTCTGAATGCCTGAAACGCTGATTAATCATGCAGGTATGTGGACTACCTGCATTGCGACTTACGGCAACTGTTTTAAACTTTTAACTTCAACTTTTAACTTTTTTAAACTCCGTTTGAAAAATGTGAAGACATGGGTTGCGAAATGTTGACAGTCCGACAGTTTCCGTCTGTCTCAAACATAAATTGCCTTATATATTTAGATAAAAGTTTCGTAACATTGGGGTGTGTTTGAGCATCGTCAACCGAACAGCAATACCAGTATTTTGCTATCATGATCACGTTTTCTCGTTTGGTAAAACCTCAACAAGAGTGTAGCTCATGTCGCCGTAAAACAAGTCACAGTTACTATTGCTTACGCGAAATTTAGCTATGCATACCAAAAGATATCCTTAAGCATCCAAGCAACTGCACTGACGTGCTGCATATACAGGCCCTCGTTCCCGGTTGGAACCAACTGTAGCACCCTAGCATCACCTATTAGGCCGTATCTTGAGCTTGGTGGTGTTTTACAAAAACGGGTCGAGGTTGACTACTTTGTTAGATCCACTCAGAATACTTCAGATGCAAATTAAACTGGAAAAGAAAATGTCGTGACATACTTTGAACCATATCTATGGGGTTACGAATGCAGTTTTGGTTTAAAGTGGTCAGATAGTTGTCCTGCTCTTAACAGTGGCAGACTGTTTCCCGTCAATTACATTCAGCAGCCGTAGTCAAATGAACTGAATCCCTCTATTTTCTCTGCTAAAGCTACGGTAGCCGTTTGAAGACAGTGGATAATCAAGCCAATCCAACTTCTAATAGCGAGCAGGTGGCGAAACTAAAGGTGATGACGGAAAAATTGAAAAAGGGTGAACCAGAACCATGTTAATTGAAAATTACATTGCCACTTCGTATGTTCTTTGTTTCATCGGCTTTATGTTGTTTATCTTCAATATGGTACTGTTCCTTTTACCAACTATTAGTTCTCAATCGCGTCTAGAGAAGTGGTTAGAACGATATCAGCTGATAGTTCTCTGCAAATATTAGCTAAAAACCGTGAAGTTAAAATTCGCTCCTCTGGCGCACTAAAAAGCCCACTACAGAGCCAAAAACCGAATGCATACCAGATTAAAAGCCTTTCCAAACCTGTTTTCAAACGCTCATCGAACAGCGCCGCACACAACGCCCAATTTTCCGATATTAGCCATAATGTAGCCGATTCCTCTTCAAGTTCATTTAGGTTTTTTAAAACTTTTGGCCCCTTTGGGCAATGTACGGAGGGCAATAAACCCTTTGTTTCGGAATGATCGCAGACTATTGCACTAGCGTGTCGTGTTTCACTTCCGTCCCAAACATTTCAGTCGTTTTCTTCCGAGCTTAAGTAACCTGGCTCATTTCCGTTCTTATGCATGAAAGGAGGCACATGCACAGCATCAATGCAATAAAATTACGCAACACTTAAAACCTACATCGTTTCGGTGTGCTATGCACAACACAAATGTGGCTATGGTCAAAAAATTCTCCCTCTCAATATCTGGAGACCCGAAAAGGCTGGTACTCAATAAAAAGTGTAAACAAGAAGTCATAATGTCCAAGTAGGTACGCTCGATATGTTACAGCACTGTACACTTGTAAATCAACAGACAACCAACAGTAAGGAGGCATGAAAGTAGAAACACTTGGAGTTCCGAAGTAGTTGTTTCCAGAAGTAAATCACACTTAGAGACATGAAACAACAGAAAATAAAATGACGGTTTTGAACCAGCTCTGGTTTTTTAATTGTTCACTGTGTCAGCGTGAAAGTTTACTCTGTAAGGAGGGTATATCAGGAAAGCGAAATTCTTTGAACTTCTGATGGAGATTTAGATCACGGACCGCTGAGACAGCTCTCGCAGGTGCTCCTGAAATTCCAGTCTGTAAACAATCCAACAGTGGGAGAGCAGTGAGCACAGGGAAGCAAAACGAAGATTGCACAAACTTTAAACTGAGGAAAGCTACGCGCCTGAGTGAGACCAAAACGGTGTAGCGCATACAGGTAGCCAAAGCAATCCAACGAAAAAGATGAAACAATGACAACGGAAACCATACGAACAGGTACGGAAACGAAAAACTGTTTTAATAGAGGCCTACAACAGTGACGAACCATAGTAGCTCACAATCTGATTGGTGCCTTGAGCACCCCCGGTTAAACGCCGAGGAACAACAAGCATTGCACAAACTTAAACTGAGGAAAGCTACGCGCCTGAGTGAGACCAAAACGGTGTAGCGCATACAGGTAGCCAAAGCAATCCAACGAAAAAGATGAAACAATGACAACGGAAACCATACGAACAGGTACGGAAACGAAAAACTGTTTTAATAGAGGCCTACAACAGTGACGAACCATAGTAGCTCACAATCTGATTGGTGCCTTGAGCACCCCCGGTTAAACGCCGAGGAACAACAAGCATAAGAACAAAAGAGACGCCGACAAGAACCTTATTGTAGCAACAGTGGAGCGAAGGAACTAGAAGCCATTGAAGTGAATGTGGTAAACCGCAGAGCAGCTACTGGAATACAACAGACTTCCGATAGTTTAGGAATACGAAACTCGATGTGGATAGTATGGCACATGAAAATTTACAGAAGTACGTTATTTTATGTTTGAATACTCTATTAGTTCAATGTTGAGCCATATCTGACCTACACTTCAGTTGTTTTCAGCTACAAACTGTGTAGCAAAGTACAGTGGTCCCATCTGTTACAGCTGGAGACGACGGCCCAGTCAGTTGATTGAACTTAAATAGTTCGGTTTGCCCGGTTATGACAAGCACCGACGGATCTGCACCTTGATGTAAGATTGTCATTGGTTGCATAACACAGCCATAACTGTCAGGGCCATTAGTCAGTAGTCTGTCTTGTCCCGGGGTCCCAATTTGTGGAGATGGTTACAGACGCGAGTGAGCTGACTGGCAAGGGCTTTCATTCTCATGGACTGATCGGTCCTGGATCGGCTCTGTTCGATGCATGTGTGGGCAAACAGGACACTGCTAGTTGAACGGTCTTCTGACATACAAAGTACATGGCCCAACCAACCTAATCTGCGAAATGTGACCAGTTAACCGACTGAATGAGGAGGAAATGGTTGCTCGAGTAATTGGACACGAATTCTTTGAATTAGAATCATCAGATGATATGACTGAATTGACGGCTAATAGTAAAACGATACCAAAGACAAAAAGGTCTTTTTGAGGAGATTTCGTCCTGTAAGTGGAGCCAATCTATGCTTCTTGAGTGTATCATAACCATAAGGCATTGGGTATTCAAATATACACCATGGAAGGGCTACAACGAGTACAAGTACAGTGGAATCTATTGTAAGCACGTAGTTGGATAAGACTGGCATAGCATATATTAATATGCTATACATCAATAGCTACGTGAATTGGTATTATGCATTAAGTGATAGTGTATCAGTACTGGCAGGTTAGTGGCTGTGTACTGCTGCTGAATTGCTTAGGATACTCGCTTTGATCAGTGATCGAACCCCGAACCCCACCTTACCATAGATTTCCCAGAAAAATACAACGAACAAAAGGCCATATAGTAAATGAACAGCTTATCTGAATCCTGGGAAGCTGCTTAAAAAACTGTTACATGACAGCAAATTACACCTCGTAAGGAGCATACAACTCAAAGATCCCTTGTAGGATTCATCACAAATGGTAGGAGCGAAAAGTCCATACCAAGCAACCGACGAATTTGCAGTTCCCAGGCTGTTTAAGAGGGTTGAGATCTATCCTCCTTGGTAGAGCTAACATAGAACAAGCGCGTGTTGAACGCACAGTTCTGCTCGTCCGTTGTTTGAAAGCACAAACGTACGTGCGCAACTAGACTGCTCAGCATTGGACTGTCGACGAAGCTCCAAACTCACTCCAAAAAAATTAATTTCTCTTCTCTCATACTACATCATTTCAGGGATTAACCTAGGTGTACTGAGGTACATTGCGTGCAGACGACTGGAAATCTGAGCACAGTTGTTTGGTTCGACTATCAAGGTCAGGTTTCTTGTAGGGTCTTGATATACCAACTACGAACTAGGTGTGAAAGCCGTTCAGCTTTGTGATGTCCCGTGTGAGAAGTACCGTCAGATTCAGTTCTACGTCCCCACTAATCCCACCTCTATGCTTTTAAGTATAGGGCAAGCCCAGCAATGTTGATACTTTTGAGAAATCCTTTCAGGAATGCATAGCACCCTGATGCTTGGCCACCTTACCTATCTTCATATCGGTCCAGTCATGTTCGAAAAACCAGGACACGGTTACCCGGACTACAAATTATCTGCTACTCCTGTATTGATCCTTCATTTTAGCTCTGGCTCAGTGGCGTCCAGCCGCGAACAATATCAACCGAGTTTGCGAATTTTAGTTGCGCTGTTTCACTATTGCTTAACCCCAACATCTTTTTGTTAACCATTACTGTCGCTAACGTACAAGTCGAATTGCTTGTTCAAGAAACAGAACTACACATAATGTCGAACTGACAAAGTGATGTGCAACTTGACGCTTACTTCTTGTTTTTCAATTTTCAACTGCTCATCGTAGCGCGTAGTAATCTCATTGATGTGGGTCTCCAGAACCATACCACCAAGCACCATCTCATTGAGAATATAGTGAACCTGTACTAGGATATGTACAGCCCAGACGATCAGACTAACCTTATCAACGTGGAATATCAAGTCCAGCTCACACACATTTTCAAAGCACTTGTCCAAAGCTTCAACAAAGACCTGAATGAGATCCAATATTCCCAGTTCACTCTCCGATGAATCGACGCAGAAGACAAAATAAAGTGTGGCATAATGCCGGTATATCAATCGATAATCCTGACCACCAGCGAGCCTTGAAAGACAGAAGGTCAAGACAGAAGGAACGACCTACGTGCCACCCTCGAGAAAATTGCACACATCATCATCCCGACGGGATACCAGCTGAAAAGTCTCCTTTAGTATCTGCTGTTGCTGTTCTTCGGTCTGCACACAAATAAGCGAATAAATAAATAACTTACGTAGTGTTCGTAGAACTTCAGCAGCCTTGGCTTTCCTTGATTGTTGAAGATTAAAACGGCTCTAATCATTTAACTATCCCGACTGATCGAGGGCTGCTAAAAATCAAAAGAAGCGTGAAGTGGGAAACGATAAGACGCGGATGCTAACTTTCAGTTAAGCCAATAAAAGCCTCACGTGCCCATCTGGAAATAGTCAGTAGCATCATCACAAGCAGCAGCACTGGTATACAAATACACACTAGAATACGAATGGCAAACAACTACCATGCAAAAATAAATAAGTCGTTCAGTTGTAACACCCTTTCGGTGCCTAGCTGCCATGCAACCCAAAGGAAGCACGAGGGCTGAGGTACTGCCAGGTTACCCAAGCCTAGACAGGGAAAGCAAAGTCGAGAGGCAGAGGTCGGGCTCGAACCACGGACCTTCCGGTTAGTAAATTCACGCTCTACCCACTTGAGTCATCTCGGCCCACTACCATGCAAACCATATCAGTATATCCACATAAAGTCCTGTAATAAAAATAATAGGGAAGTGGACCTGGTAATAGCCCGCCACAAATATCCGAGATAGCCGCATCTCTAGCCATTCACTCAGACAACGTAGATAAAAATTAGTAGCATGGACAGGAAGACGAGCGAAAAGAGTGAACATGGCTCGCCAAGTAAACGTATACCAGCAAGATGGCTCAGTGATCAGGGCGTGAATTTACTGACCGGAAGGCCCGTGGATCAAACCCGACCTCTGCCTCTCGACTTCCCCTGTCTAGGTTTGAGCAACCTGGCAGTATCCCAGCTCTCCTGCTTCCTTCTGGTGGCATGGCAGTTAGGCACCGAAAGGGTACTGCAGCTGAATGATTATGTTTCTTAATTTTATTTCATTCGTAAGGGGAAACAGAATCTGGAGGGTCGCTGGAACTTTCATTTATGGTTGACTCTATGAGATGCCAGGCAAAGCGCACACTTGACCGATGGTGATCAAGGTATATCAAAGTAATTCCATCATATGCCTCAACAAATTACTCCACAACATGCGTTCCCTAGTCGTAACACCTAAAGCACATATCAAGTTATACGTTAACAAGGCAACAAACCGATAGAGTACATAGTGAAATGTAAGCATCAGCGCTCCTGTGCTGGAAGGTCTACTTGTTGATCCTCCGAATAAGTGAAGAAACTGGGCTGGGAAATCCTGCTGCTAAACCAAGCCCATGGGTCTGTGCTGCTTTAAAGGTGACTGTGGTCCATCCGTTCATGAGCCATCTGCGCCATCGTGGTTAGTCTTGTTCATTAGCCAAACGAGATCGACATACTGTCGATCATCGTAGTTCTAAACACAGACTCCCTTCGCTTATCCACTTTCATGCATCCCATATGCTATTAATCCCCCCTCCCCAAGTCAGTGTCCTCTTGCCTTTCAGATTCGACAGTTCTGAGTCGACGATCTCAATAGCGCATTTGTAGAACTGGTTGAGTGATGCGATTGAGACGAACGGACAAATTAAGCAGAAGCATGCTACGTAGAGAGCCATTTGTGTGGAAACCTACACTTTTTAAGTATTACCAAATATAAGTGATCATTCAGGTCAGGTACGGCTTTGAACGAGCACCATTCTGGCGCAAAAATAGTCTCTACTGGGGGGATTCAAACACTTAGTAACGTCCCAAAGGACCAAGTAAAATCAGTCAGTTTTAGAGGGAGGTATTATTAGAAGTTGTTGAACAGACGCCAACAAAGTACACCGCTTGACACCAACATTTATAAGTAATTTATCCATAGAATGCATATGGCAATATATTAGACGAAACCACACCTAAACCAGACGTAAATCCGACCAAATTCTATTAATTTTAGGAGGTTTTTTCTCAGAATTCCACAGCGGACCAAAACTTGACGGTAGAGAACTCCCTAAAAAGACCAGCTCTTAAAGAAGCACTTCAGTTGGCCTGGAGGAGATTCAGTTGTCTGCCCCTCCCCCCTGGTCGCCTAACGGAGTTAATCATCTGGAACCGTTTTTAGAGATCACCAATCAGATGGAATCACTTCCCATCGGCCTCCTAAAACACATTTTAGCAGTCAAGTCCTTTCAAAATAAAGGCATTTCGAGACACCACTTTTGGAAGATGCCTTTATGTGGTCTTTTCAGAATGGAATAAAGAAGTTAAATGTCCCTCAACAAGCAGTTTTTTATTGGCCTCTAATTGGAGGGTCCGTTTGAAAGATAGTAATTCTTTCCATTTTCCATCCACAGAAATCCTCGTGAGCCGTCGAGAATCACGCCCCACGTTACCTCTATGGCATGCATAATACACATTTGGTGTCTCTTCGAAGAAGGTTACCTCCCATTGGTGGTTTTACCCCAAAGTAACTGGATCAATACTAGTGCGCACAGGAGCTAGAGTAAACACACTAGCGCGTTTCGGCTGACGAACTCCCAGGAGCAGCAAACTCGAGGTTGCTGTGCTTGTTTGTAGACGCTCACAACCCTCACGCACCACACCTCTAGCACCGTTTTTTATCCTCAGAAACTGTTATGAACCCGTGCCTTCAGGGAACTGCTGTCTCCCAGGCGCATACATGCATGTAGCCAGTGCGCTAAAAATTTGGGTTCCTCCGAAGGTTCATGATAATGACTAATGAGCCGAAGCCCGTTAGTCAAAGTTGCACATCACCAGTACTTACATATGAATTAGGCAAACCAGTAAGTGCCCTACATCAAAGGTACTCGGCGATGGCCAATGTCCGTACATGCGTACCCGGAACTTTATTTCGACCAATCAGAACTCGGAATTTTTTCAGACCGGTCACTGGCCCGTGCATGTCCCCACGGATTCATGGATTGATGTACAGGATCGGAACTTTCTCCCAAGGTTTGTTCTTTCCGTCCAGCGGCTTCCGTTTACTTGACGCACAGGCGAAGTAGGGTGTAGCACTGTTCTCTAAAACCCCAGCAAAGGCAATAAGCCAGCAAGAACGAGGACTCACATAAAAAGCATACAAAAGTGCTTCAAACTAGGTACTCAATGCAGCGTCAACGAGCGTCGGAGTAAGACTGTTTCACGCACCAACCACTCGAAATGAGAAAAGTTGTCGCCTAATAAAAGTATGGTCGTTGTGCATGAAAATCTCTCTAACATATACCCGCCGTGTGTTAGTTAGGTCAACGGTGTAAAAGCAGCTGACCATACCTTGTTCAAACTGGCATAATGGAGTATTGGGCCTCTTTAAAGGTGGCAGTGCTCCAGGTGGAGGAGTTCGCGGACTACGATACGTGTTTCACAACCAACGGTTTTAAAGCCGGCAACCATTTCCGTAGCAGCTTATTGGACACGCTCAACGAGGGTTACGTCATTCTTTCGTCCTGAGTGGAAAATTAGGGGGAATTACTGGTTACCACAGTGCCTAATCGTAAGCGGCAGTTTGATTTTAGCGTTAGTTTTTGGCTAGCCTCTCCTCCTTCGTGTCTATCGAGACACCTTCGTAATCAGTGTCTTACTGGCGGTGACAAGAGTAACTTGCGGTGACCAGACTAGCTTGCGTATCCTGAATGTACGTCTAGCCGACCCTGATGCATGAGACGAAGCAGCGGGTTGGGTTTCTACCGTGGATTGGAGACCAGGGACATCCAGAAGCATTGCTAGCCTCAGGAAGCCCGGTTCGTATGAGAGGATCTGCGCACCTGCGGGCCGGAAAGGATTTGCTTGTCGGATCTAACTGCCGGACCAAATTAAGTCTCACGCAGCACTCTGCTGCACCGATTGAAGACACACCCAAATAGACATTTAAGGTGTTTTTCGCTGAGCTCACGGGCAAGCTTTCTGCCCGCATCCAGCTATTCGCAGGCGATTGGGCTCCAGCAGTCCTCCAACTGCAGTCAATGTCTGTGTGCTCCGGAAGTCCATCAGGGGCCAGTTGACGTAACTCCTTGCCAACGGCATGCTTCTGTGCGTTCTGCGATGCCCTTTTTGAAAATGCCCGAGTATAATCGGAATAAAAACACTTTATGAGAACACACACTGAAGACAAAGGGATTCTACCAGTAAGTGGAAATTACCCGCGTCTCAAAGCACCTTGTAAACAGGTTCATTGTCATTGACTGGGGAGTGCTTATAGATCTGCTTCAGAGTAGAGTCTAGGTCAGTAATCTGACAGATCGTTCTAGTAGCTGTTAGAAGGGTTCGAAACGTGTTCGGTCCTAACTAGCTTACTCAGGGCTTCGAGCCAGCTGTTCCACCCACAGATTCCTCTGGTTCTGGCTTCTTTGAATCATTTACATTTGACAACCCGAAGGTGAGCCTGAAGTTTTATCTTAAGGGCAGCTCATTGTTGGGGGCGTTTAGCACTTCTGAATAGAGTTTGATTCTAAACAAAAACAGCAAACAGCTGTCTGTGAGTGGCTGGTAAGATGAATCGATGGTCGAACGACAATTAATGAATCATGCGGTCACCGATGGCTTCTTTTCTGCCTGTTATTGTGCTTAGCTGGATCTGACCACATGTGCATTACCCCTCTGGCTAGTTGCTCGAAGTAAACGCAGAAGCAATGCATCAGTGAACTAACGAAAAGCATCCGACGACACGAAGCACCCCAGAAACACATTGTTGAAGTGAGTAACAGATCGGAGGCTGGGATGGATTTAAGGGAGCCGAAAGCCCACTGGCATTCTTCTGACCATGTGCACATGTGGTCCTTGACAAGTAGTTAATCAAGTGGGACTCATGGAAGAAGCATGTTGGCCGTCGGAATTCCCTCAGTGATGCGGGGTGCAAATGAATGCAAGCGAAATGACCTTTCTAATCGCCTGCTCCCATTCAGTTTCCCCACCGGGTTATCCGTAAGAAGCAGAAGTTTGCGGTGCGCATCCAGGTCAGCACCCGGAGCCGATTAAACTCGACAGACGCCGTAACTTCTCGTTTACCAAGTGAAATAACTGTCACTTATTGGCCTCAATGCAAATTTGATTCATCAGACCAGCGGTAACATAATCTAAAACGGGTACGCAGAATAGAACCAACGCCAAAGACAGGTGAAATTCATCTATGGCGCTAAACACCTAAGGCGTGTATCAACAAATTTTTGGAAGTTTGGATTCCCCTTTGGCCGCCGATTTTGAGTAGTTACTGTCCACAGATCAGCGATCGGGCTCATATATTTACCATTTGGAGAGCGCTTTGATGCTGGACTGGCCGGGGACCCGATTTTTTGATAATCCACACATGAGTAGAGCTTTCTTGTTTTGTCCAGCTGCAGTCTGTCAGGCGGCTGTGACGTACATTCCACCGAAGATATTACGATGCTCGATGAACTGTTAAACAGGACGTTTGATGAATGCATATTGTCCGTTGCGAAGAATTATTTCACGGCGCTTGCCTTTATTTCGTTTCTCCCGCAAGAGAGTTTGGTAGAAATGGCATCCGGCGGTTTTGGCGTTTCTTTACAACTGAATTCATATTTTAACTAAGGTTTGTCCTCTGCTTAGTGGACAGTGTTCATGCTCCTTGGCCGTCCGTACTTGTTACAAACAGCTTACCTCAAGTAGACCAAAGCCTTTAGTTTGACTGAAGAAATGCAGGTCCGTATGGGCTTACCGAATTCGATCAGCGGGTCCGCTGAGTGATCGCCCACTGACTTCCGTTCAATCAATGATTCTCTTCCGACCAAACGTTTATTTTCAACTGCCTATGAATCAATCAGTGAGTGAGCCATATACTAAGAATCCATTCAAACACAGCATGCCCTCTGCATTTTCGCTGGACTTTTGATTAATATTTGTAGGTCGCGTCATGTCAACGCATCTGTAAGCTACCTGCTTTTACCAGTTCCAAAAGGTTCGCTATTATGCGCATCGAAACGACGCTATATGACGGCTGCTTTAAATTGGTTTCAGGTCAGCTGGACAGCTGGAACAGTATATATGGGGCAGATTGCGTGCAGTCCGCTCTACGTCTCAAATTCTGCGCTCACTGCTCTCAGCGCAGTGCGCAACCCATTGGGCCGGGCCCATTTTCGCCTCTCCTACCATAGCAGTGAAGCTTGTCCCAAAAACGCAACCAAGTGTATCGTTGTAACTTGCTTCCTCGAATATGCGCAGTGTGGATGTCGTGTTAAAGTTAGTAGTTAAAGAGCTTTTTCTTTGTTATTCTACAAACAGTGTGCTGGAATGCATTCAGAGGCACTGATTTGTATATATATACTTTTTGTTAAGTGCACCCACCATCTCGCAGCTTGGTTCTGCCATACTGCTCACTTACAGCTATATGAATGACAGCTTGCTCAAGGACATGACATCGCTAGGGCCCTTGTGTCAACGCACTTCGTGAACCCTTTACTTGACTGTATCTCAACTACCAATTGATCAAGATGCTGGATCACTGGGCTATAACCTCTCCACTAAGGCACCAGGCATTTTTCTAGTAAGGAAAACAGTGTGACTGATGCCCGTATACGCGGATTCCGCGCGTATAGATGGAACCACACAGGACAAAAATGCAGGCATCCATTGTTGTATTATCGGCGTGCTTGGAGAATTACGAATTTCGCCCGCAAAATATTCTCGTGTGCTAAAAAACATGAAGCGCATATCTGGTCAGTGTTGAGTATGAAGACATGTACTTTATTCTTCGACGTGAACAAAACAAACCAAGGTTATCAAGCTAGCATAGAGGCTCACTGCCGACGTCAAAATAAACTCTATTTACAATATCAAGGGTTCGCAAGTTTACATTTGGCATATATCAAGAAGTCTGCTTTAGCTCCACCAGTTGGGTGTGTTGTTCTCGTTTACCACAGGGATGTGCTGACTGCCTCAGCGAATACCCCCGTTTTACGTGTGCTTTTACCCATCAGGATATATGGACATGAAAGGGCATGGTGTCCATGCACACATGGACACGCCTCAAACAAACCTTTTCCAAGGGCTCGGCAACCAGTAGATACAATTTGCCCCTCACAGAGTCTCCCCACCGCTCCACGGATTCACTGTGGTAAGTCCAGCGGTCGGTCGTATAACTATTATTCCCTGTCATAATCTCAAGCCGTTTCAATAATATTACCAAAGCCCGTAAGTCTGTCCATCTGCACATTTTCAACTTTTGCTGCCAAAAAGCTATTTCGGTTCTGTACAGATTACAAAATGCTTTATACATGAATGGTGTTCAAAGAACTCTACAAAACACGGAAATACAGGAGCTTTCATCTTGCGATCTGTTGACCACGCTGGGTTCGCTCCATAGATGCACTTTGCGTGTAAATGTTGTGTCGTTCGTGAGCAACGACATCTCCATTATGACACCACATGTATTATTATCGAGTATGAAATGAGTGTTACGTTTATAACGATCCGGAATGGTTGGAATACGAGCCGAGCGGGGCTTCGAAGTTGTTTGATTCCTCCCAGGAATCCTCAGGAGTTTTAAGCTCTCTGCAGAGTTATGGGCTCAATTTCTTCATTTAGGGTTTCTGTTAACCAGCAAATCTTTGCGCCTAAAAAACGACCCACCGAACGGCATTAGTGAACGCTGCATCCTCCTTCCATCTTACCATACCTAATAGATAGTATACTTTATTTTGGGCTACAACCGTTCGATTATCTGAAAATTGCCTTCGCCAACACACTATTTCGAATCCGTCCTCTGAAAATTGAGGCGCTGAAAGACGATGATGACTTCTTTGTTTTTCGGGAAACACTTTTGCTAAGCATGAAAGTAGCCAACTAGGGCTCGTACTTGGTCCAAGCTTGTTGTTCGCCTCTGAGCACACCTCAAGTAAGGATTATTTCCCCGTTCTTCATATAGAAAACTGACTAGTTGACTTGTGGTTCACTCGATGAATACAGCTGGAGCAGTCATGGAGAATTTCCGCTCACTTACTTTCGCAGCGTACGTATGCCAATTTGTTACAGATGATTCAACGTATGCTGTCTTTCTCTTGGCACAAATTCTGCCTGTTATTTCAACGTTTTAAACGCTATGACTGGTCGCTTCACGCACTGTGCTAGCATTTTATCATGGTTGTTAGTTTTACATGCAGCCAATTTAAGCTATAGCTTCTTGCCTATTCCCGAATAGTTGGTGCATGTTTGGTATGATCGTTGGCCCCGATTCAGTGCGGTGCCAGGTGCTTAATTGGTGAGGGCAATAGCTTCTTTTTCACAAATTGCAGTTCTGCGCATTAGTTCAAGGCACGGAAAAGTTCTATTCTTGGCCTTCTTGCAAAACACTGCTGATACTTCAAATGCTGACCTGAAACAAAAACTTTGGAAGAAGTCATATCCAGTTTTCTGTGGCCTCTGGCACAAGCTTTAATACTGCCCCTGACAGTAGAAGGTCGCGTCCAGGAGCATCAAGGTCGTGTTTTCGTTATACATAACTACCAGCGGCTTCAATAAGCACCGGTTGGTCGCATCATTTCCGATTTCTACCACTGTCGCCAAAACAGAACTTTATCTGATTGCCGTCCTCGTGGAGGCCTGGTGGTCAAAACTACATGGAGCACCTATCTAACATGTTAACTTTTCTACACGCCACGAAGTCTTCTCCGAAATCCGCCGTGTCAGATATTTTCTATGAACACTCATAGGCCTCGCGTGGCGGTCGCCTACTTCTCAACTCTGAAACGCGTGATCGCTCTTACTTGCCATGCAACCACCTTGCGGCTGGCAACCTGAATTTGAACCTGTTGTACTGGTGATACTGCTGATGGGGAGGCATGAGAGCAGTATGTTTTCTCCTTGTAAATTTGCTTTGCGTCTCTTGAAATTTGTGGAGTCGCTTTGTAGCGTTTGCTTGGATTTGAGCAGCAGTCGATCAATATCCAGGAAAGCTCAAGAAGACACGATCAATAAAAGATAGATGCTCAGTTTTTGTAAACAACATGCACAGGAGAATTTGCTTCCCTGTCCAATAGTCTGTGGCTGGTCAGTTGGCATTTTCCAATAAATAACTCCGCAGCAAAAGCCATTATTTCGGACACACTACCACTGAACAATGCGCCAAGGCTACCGAAGAGTATAAGAAGGTACCCAAATGGCCGTCTATGTATTGTGCGTCCCATCGCCAAACGTTGTTATTTCTTGTGCGCGCCCAAGATTCTTTAGATGCCGGGTAGCCCAGAAGTTTTTGTGGAGTATTCGATCACAACACAGGGTTCCAGCTATCGACCGGTATCCAGAGGATAAAAATGATTTTCAGAAACTATGATGTTTTTCAAATTCTCCACGTTTATGCGTAACTGTCTACACTTGTAGGTTTCCCGATAATACCGAGTGCAGATAACACGTTAAAGTGAGCAATCATTCAAGGCGAACGTGGTCCTTAAATTGGTAGTATAAAATTCCAGGCTAAGAAGAGTATGATGAACCTCAAATAGATATGAGTTGTAGGTGTTTTTGTATCCATGACAATCTGTGGAATTTCTAAGAGACCAGAATAAAATCGCTTGCCGGATATCTGCCGTGGAATCGTTTCTTCAAACCAAATTGCGCCTGTCTTTTTCGGTCCGCGAAGAGGGCTTCAAATACATGAGATTTTGAACCTCTGAGAAATCTATTTATGTTAATCAGCATGACCATCAGCTGATACATTCATAATTAATGGAAACCCTGTCAGTCATTCAACTGAGATAAAAGACCTTGGTATCAAACACTTTGCACCTTTAGTTTTTTCATCAAGTCCAGATCCAGGTTGCCCGAGCACGAAAACTCCGCTTCCTGATAATACGCCCCTTCACACTTCGAGACTGAGACTACTTGTGAGGCTCACAGATAACGTCGACGTGCAAGGCGTTGCCACTTTCGTCTTGTTGGGGTCACACCACCCCTAGTCCACTTCATCATCCAAACATAGCACACATGTTCTTCCCCCTTGGTATCTAGGGCGATCATATGCAAAAAATGCTTATAACATGATTTCCTGATTACAAGCAGTCACAGCTAGCACTTAATGACTGTTTTTTGCCACGCACCATTCGTTCTCTGGAGTTTACAGCACCGACTCGGCGACTGGTGATCCTTAATCTTACTTTCCTAAAACTAGGCACCTACTCTGGCCCAACTAGTACTTGGCTTCTAGATCAGCAAAACGTATTCCCTTTCTTGGGTCCATTTACCTTGCTGTCATCCCTTTTTCGGTTTGTTTCTATCGATGCCGTTGTATCTCAGGCCTCCTAACACCCACCACGCGCTACTGTTTTCATTCTTTCTCGTCGACCCTCTTCCAAAGCTTCAACCCTTGAATGCAGTTGCCCGAACGCCCTTTAGAACACTTATTCATTTAAACTGCCTGGTGCCCGGTCTACACTTACACGGTCCTCCAACAAAAGGGAAACTATCCGTGAGCCTACATCTGCAGGATTCCCTGTGGCAATCTCTGTCTCACACAATACCAGCTGCCAAGGAACGGCGCATCCCTTCTCCGAGCCACGACGACCGTTACGGGGCTGTCCACAAACCGAAGCATGTTAGTGCAATGATGGCATGGCACTGCCGCGCCCAGTGAGATGGCACTCCCGCAACTATTTTCTTCAGAATCTCGACCGCTTACTCAAGCATGTAGCCACAACTTCGAGCAGCTCTCATCCGGCCGCGTCTCTGGGATGAGCTCTTCCGTACCCAATAAAGTTCCGCTCAGATTTGGCTAGCCTGGCTTTTCTGCTGCAATTTCAGTTTGCCTGTTGCACAAGTTCAAATCCGTAGACGGAGTTTAGGTCGCCCTATGTATTAGCAACTTGCCCCCATCCAGCCCATTCCCCTGCATCTGACTTCCCTACGACAGTGCAACCAGTGAGTCTGCTTACTTTCAGATTAAACCACATTTATGAGACAAAACTTGCCATGTGCTCCCAATTTGAATTAACCCATCTCCATCTCCACTTTTGCTTGCTGTGACGTGGGCCATTTACCTAACCAAGGTCACTCATGGCAAGCAATTTTTTTCAGTTTTAGTTCATGCCACCTGACTGTCTTCGAACTAGTCGGACCTCATGCCAAATTGTTTCCACAAGTTGGGAAACAACCTATTATTACTATATCGTCGTGTGTTCCCTACTGTTTGACATTGTCCTCTTTTCGTGCAGTCCGCACCCCCACAAATCCCCCAGTCGTGCTCCATTCTGCCTGTAAAACTATGATCATGACAGACGGTATGCCACCCACAGGTTGGGAATAAACCTTTACTACTATCATTATAAAGTTTGCAGTTTTCAAGCTGTGCGCGCAACCAGATTGTGTGATTCTGCCTTGAACTAATAAGGGATGACATCAAGCTAAATGGACCCAAGAAAGGTGAATACGTTTGCTGATCTAGAAGCCAAGTACTAGTTGGGCCAGAGTAGGTGCCTAGTTTTAGGAAAGTAAGATTAAGGATCACCAGTCGCCGAGTCGGTGCTGTAAACTCCAGAGAACGAATGGTGCGTGGCAAAAAACAGTCATTAAGTGCTAGCTGTGACTGCTTGTAATCAGGAAATCATGTTATAAGCATTTTTTGCATATGATCGCCCTAGATACCAAGAGGGAAGAACATGTGTGCTATGTTTGGATGATGAAGTGGACTAGGGGTGGTGTGACCCCAACAAGACGAAAGTGGCAACGCCTTGCACGTCAACGTTATCTGTGAGCCTCACAAGTAGTCTCAGTCTCGAAGTGTGAAGGGGCGTATTATCAGGAAGCGGAGTTTTCGTGCTCGGGCAACCTGGATCTGGACTTGATGAAAAAACTAAAGGTGCAAAGTGTTTGATACCAAGGTCTTTTATCTCAGTTGAATGACTGACAGGGTTTCCATTAATTATGAATGTATCAGCTGATGGTCATGCTGATTAACATTTCATCCGTGCTACTAGAGGGGCGGCCAGTATACGAACGCGTCACGGCGCAACGTAAAACGGCGACCCTCCCTGTAGGGCGTCCCCGTCCACCACACGAGGTTTTTTCGCTCGTGCATGCTACCAGATCTGCAAGGTGGAAAACCATCCAA
>NW_008751770.1:173505-234111 GCF_000715545.1 Opisthorchis viverrini | reverse complement strand
GCCAGTAAAACAGCTCAGTCACTTCGAACAAGCAAACAGCAAACAGCCACTGGAAGAAGCAAGTCGCGGCACCAAATGAAACATCAACTACCTTTTGGGCAATGAGAGTAGAATGGAGATGTTCGGAGCCTGTACTATGGCTAAACGAAAACGAAGCCTTGGTGTGAACCACTCTGTCAAGTAGGGGTGCACCAGTGCTATGTGTATGTGTGCGTGATTGGGCTGTGGGGCCAAACAAGTATTTCATTCATAGCGCATCTTCAGATCCACCATTTGATATGCGTGCGCTGCGCGTATTCAGAGGATGCAGAATGGTTGGGAACAGTGTGGAACTGGGGCTTTAGTTTGGTTGGGGTTATTTAAATCCAGTCAAAGCAAGGCACCAGACATTAAATAGAGCTGACATAGTTACTCAGGGATGGGACCAGGCTTGAAGAACTAGGAATAATTGGGCTGGGTACAAAAACTTAAGGTCGGAGGAGGGATATGCAACCAGGTCAGTGGAGACGGGTATGAAAGGGGTAGAGTGGCAGGGTATAGATAAGAACACTTGGGAGGGGGGTTGTCGCACTTGCGGACTAGTGTTAAGGGTTTGAGGCTGGTAAGTGTAAGTTCTGGGATATAATAACAGGACAGTCAGAGTGAGTGCGCAGGTTAGAAGGGCTTAGGGCCTAGTTCAAAAAAGTATCTAGTGTAAGCTGAGGCGCGAAAAGGCGCTCAGCACCCTCATTAGAAAGGTAAGAATCGGTGGCCTTTCGAAAGCCAACGTGAGATGAGATAGTACGGATATGGGAGGGGAGCTTGTTCCATAGTTTAGAGTAAAGGCAAAGGAAAAAGTTTTGCCTAAAGACAGTTCGACATGTCGACAGTGAGAGTAAACACCCTGAGTTACGGGTATTATAGGGAATACGGGAAGAAAATTCAGGGCAGCAGTCAGCTATGTAAGCCCGCCGGTAGATTAAGTGATGCAGGAGGCCTTGCTTCAACCTGATGCGCCTTAGCCATAATGGACCCAGCCCAAAGGTAGCTGTTGCTTCATTTATCTCCGCAACATGCCTTATCCAGCGGCTCTTTATCGTTCGCTTGTTCGGAATGACTGAGCTGTTTTACTGGTCTGGCTTTCCCCAGACCGGATAAATGTCTGCTAGCTGGAGTTCCTTCCTAATGCGCAAGCCGCAATTATAAAAGCCTGGTTGCATACCAAATTGCACATCCGGCTATATACACAAGGGGCGGAAACATCGTGTATTGGTCTGTACGTCCTGCAGAGGGGGCCGCCCCGCTGCGTTGCACCATGACGCCTTTGTATACCCGCGGCCACTCCAGTAGCACGGGCGCTTCGCTCATCGACGGTTGTTCTGAACATAACCAATAATTCAGGAAATCAATAAAAGAGCACCAATGTTTTCTGTTTGTAGCTGCCAGACTAGGCTCGTCCTGCTTGCATCACTTAATTGGCATAGCTATAAACTACAGACGATGGAGAAAGAAAAAAACTGGTATTCGTCTGTTTAATGAAAAAATTTGTACAACAGATGGGAAAGCCTGAAAACTCTATGATACCCGTGGCTCACATCGGCGTGCAGGGCTGTAGCTGCCCCTGTCATAATTACGGTTGCACCGTACCGAAACATACTTTGTCAAACAAACAAAACGCACGTACCTACATACTACCTTGTGCTACCAGGAGTGGACATATACAATAAGAAACAAATGTATGCAGAGGTTCCTATCCCTCCGTTACCAACATTCAAGACTATTGCACAAAGGCTTTTTATCCGCCATGCACAACTTGTTAACTTGAAGCTAATAGCAGTGCTTCGGGGACCGATGGGTATCACTCTTACACTTAGTTTCTCTCCCGGCACTGCCCAACTCGTGTGATAAACACCAGATTAACTTCTTCATCACCTCGGAAGTTCACTCCCATCAGCCCTTACACGTTTGATTTATCTAATCATACCACCACTCCGTGTGCTTACATCGGGTTGCGCTAGGTAACTTATACTTTAATAACGTATGCTAGTAAAAGCAACAGTCGATTGCTGGTCCACTGAGTGCAAATCCATCCCATCCTATCTCATATAATCACTTGTTGTCATCACCCTAATCGCGGTAAACGTCATTTTTTTTATTTATATGTACGACACCGCACATTATCCCATGCGATGTCACCGTGCTTTACTAATATCATCCCATCCCCTCATTTTTCAAGCTTTGAACTTCGGTAATACCCGGTTTGGATGGCCTATTAGGCTGTTATCAAACCTACTCTATGATCTACATCCACAATGTCCCCAAACGGCTCGAAAAGCCTGCGATCCTATTCGGGTAGCCTTCTACCTTGCTTCCTTGGTCAGCCTGAAAAGAATTCCGCTACGCAAAGAATCGCACATCCCAACCCAATGACCTTAAATGTGACGTCGGCTACGACGCTGTCCAACAACCGGACTACGTCAGGCCAACGATGGCACGGCACTGCTACATCCAGATTGATAGCACGCCTGCAGCTATTCCCTTCCTTCTCTTGGCCAAACCCTCTTTTAAATCGTTCCATTAACTGCAAATACAAACAAGCCTCCCGCCTGACCCCGGCTGCGTCTAGGACATATTCATCCAAATCCTCAGAAACGTTCGTTTCGATTTAACCATTTCTGCGTGTCTGTGCTTCCCACGAAACTCAATAGCTCTCCATGGAGTTCGTGTTCCGGCTCGTGTATTGCCATCATATCACCCTCTCAAAGACCTAATATGCCTGACTCCACAATAGCAACACCAGTGAGCCACTACAGTTTCACTGTACACCACGATTCCGAGACTCCTGGCCATGAGCCCAACAGTACAAAGCCACGAGTTTAAAGCGGTGGTTTTAGGTTCAATTTGCCCAGCCGGATGGAGCTAACTTTGCTGCTTCACAATATCTAATGTTCTGGTTCCTCGTTTTTCGCCGACTTGACTTTTCTTGTCATGTGTCAAAAAGGGTGTCCGTTGTTTTGCCCCCTCGTTTTGTTTTCCGCCCGCCACCTTCAAACTGTGACGACCCGATCTTGCTGGATATTTCCTTCAAAAACCCATAGTGGCTATGCCACCGTGCCCGTGCCGGTTTGGTGTCGACCACGGCTACATCGGATAATGATCATCCTCTATGACGCTGTCCGTTTTCCCGAACCCATCCTGCGGTCACAATCACCGCCAGTCATGTTTTTATTCTGACTGCAACATTATGAGCAAGCCTAACGGTATACCACCGACAAGTTCGGGATAAACGTCATAATTATTGTAAAAACACCCACTAGCACACACTAGTTGCACAAAGGAGCATGCAAGTAATGGCGCTATGGATTCCGACAGTCTTGCTCAGCGGAAGCGTAACACAAACTATATATGACAGGTCCGCAGGCCAATGTATTTCAGGACAGTTACTTGCTGTTACTTCGCAGGAGTGATTTATAACCACCGGTAGCTGTGTCACTATCCACAAATTTCGTTGAATAATAGAAAGTCTGCAGGGAGTTCCGGGACATTCTCACCTGAAAGGCCTTGACGCTGATGTATACTTATTAATTACCTAACTATATGTCATAAACATATGGATATTGGGCTCCGGGTGGTACAAAGCTGGCTCCAAGTGTAAAAAGTGGGTAAATCTCGTGGCCCCGCGACAAGTGAAATCACTTTGCCCAAGGCAAAGTGAAAAGAGCCAGGAAACGCGAGAACTTTCGAGACTGCAGGAGTACTGTGACCGCTCCGGCTTGGTTCACAAGGTCTCACTGTTTGCTATATTAGTGCCGATTTTAAAGGCGGAAATTGCGAAAATTGTCCCTCGGTAAGTCGCCGAATAGTCTTCTTTGTCAGCAACTTCCCTGAAACTCAAAGGCATTAGTGAGGCAGCAAGGAACAAGGTTTTTGGTCATCTCGAAGGTGCGACACTATCCCATGATTGTGGGCCACTTGAGCTTGCCCGTTAGAAAATAATTATTTTGACTCCGAGGATAATTTAACTGGAGCCAGTTTCAGGTGGAACTACCTCCTGGCTTTTGACGTAATAATGCTATCTAATGATATTTTCTGAAAACTCTTGTCTTTGCATTTTCATTGCCATACAACAGAATCCAAACTAAAGTGGAATACTCAGCAGAGAGTGCGGAAAGCTACACGCGACATACTGCGTACATCAACAGCACCGAATCCAGAAGAAGACTAGCTTTTTCTAAGCGTGCAGGCGATGCGTTCCTTGTGCAACTTTTAAGACTATCGTGCAGAAAATTTAACATCTGCAAACGTTTCTTGTGGTGCCATAACAAGAAGAATTCGGAGCCCGCAATTTTCTCACTGATTCAGCAACAAAACTTGATGCTGCAGGTATGCATACTTGTCACCAGGCTAACTTACAGACCGGTGCTTTCGCAACCGGCGGAAATGTACACTTACAAAAGTGATTGCTACTACTGATGCGACATGTATATGCGATGGTTATAGTAAAAGTTGGATCAATGGCCGTAACGGTAATGGAAAGCGTTCCTGCCCACGTGCTTATGATAATTTTTTGCCCCAAACTGGTGCTTTAAAGCATTGGTATAAAAACACCAGAGGTTTCAAGGGATTCCTCTCACAAATGCTAACACACATTGGGCTTGTGGCACGTTATGTTGAGCTTCTGCGCATGAGCCAGGCTGATTTATAACGCGGATATTTTGTGAACCGCTTTACAGTTCATTATGTGCATTCTGGTTGGCTCGATTACTGCACACCGACAACGCTGGGTCATGTGCGTTCTCACCCTGGGACAAAACCGTAGATTCTCACTGCAGATTAGACAAAGCTTGTAATCACAAAAATAGATGTAAAAAGCTCCTTTTGACATCAGTGGTCATCAAGATGAGTCAGCAAGTCACAAAGATCTCAGCATAACAAAATTCGCACAATACAACTACCTAGAATGTAACCCGTTATGCTTACACTCCGACAACGGGCATCCGCTACGGACTTTGAGTATTGGCATATGCAAACTTACTCCTACGACAATGACCATTTGGCGGCTTTCCTGGTTTACTAAACGGCTGCAGTTTGTACGCCGCCCGGTTAAGTAGCTTTTGAGAATCATCTAAAAGTAAATGTCTCAGTGGAGGGATTATGAGGGCTATTTTCCGCCCCAGTGCATCGTAACCCGGAAAACACCGTTGGTGTGTACAGGAACAACCCTAGAAGTCTATGAATAATGGATCTTTCTCTTTGTTAAAGAGAACGGCTCCTTAATGTGGAATAAAGTGCGTATATCAGTATCAAAAGCATATGCTCTCCATAAGGCGGAGCGAGTTAAATAGAAGAATGCCGGCAAACACCTAAGGCATCACAGTAGGTTCATTGCAGAGTCCAGAAGAAGTCAAAGATGATATGACTCACGAAGAATGTATAGTAGAGTAAACGTTACAAGACGACAAGCCTTATTCCTAAATGCCACCAACCCCACAGATTCACCGTCAGAGGCAGCCAAGAGGACCTTGAAGACAAGCTAGGTGTGGCTCCGACAGAGTGATGTTGTGGGTTCTGGTAAAAATTCAACTGTCAAGTGGGAGAACGCACTTATTCCAGGCCTTCCGGCAGGGCGCCATCTCGAAGGGAGCGGAAAGCGATATAAACCAGTATAACCAACAGGATGCAACCGGCAGTTTGGTGATTCTTACTAGGATGTCAGTGGCCGTTCGAAGCGGTAAAATTTGATCAAATGCGATCCCACCGGCCAGCAAACAACACCTGAGAGATTCTGGGGTGCCTATCGGTAGTGGATACCCGAAGAGATGCCAGTTTGGAGTTTGAGTAGACAATAGAGCCAGTATCATGGCGGCAAGCGGCTTTGCATGCTCCAAGTGGAAGTGGGGGTTCAAAAATTACCAAATAGAATCGAGATTTTGTGAAGCACATGAAAGCTACCTGGATGTATGGCGGCCTTGGCAGTAGGTAATACTCATTAGTGGGAAGGGAAATATATCCTCAAATCAATCACAAGCTGAAATTTTAGTCCATTCCAGAGGGGTTATTATGACAGAAATTTGGTAAGTAGGACAATCTTGATCGTGGATAAGACGGACAGTTCACAACATTTCAAGCTAAAATCTTTGTTGTCGGTATGCTGAACTGGTGCAATATAAAAAATGTTCCGATGGGGGGGGGAGTAGCGCAGTTTTCAGGGACCATGGGAGTACACTGAAAACGAGGCTGAATATCGAGTCTGTAACGAACAAATCGTAAGTTGGAGCGTGGGGCATTCATAAGCGTCACAACAGAGGTTTTGAAAAAAATGCACAAGATAAGGAGCTGTGTAGAGTTGTGAAATGACTTCACTCGTCACCGGCCGAATGCCAGTATGTAAAGAAAGGAAAGTATACGTTTTGGTATTTGATAGTTTAGATCCTATGGTTTCTCCAGTAACGCCGGGTATATAGTGTGCGGTAATGTGACCGATGCAATAACGCTGACAGCTGATACAAGTAAACTGGTGAAGCAGTTACAGAGTGGGAACGGTAGAGGTTGCAGAAGATGAGCTGCTGGATTACACAATCCTGCTAAGAAGAGGAAAGGACTTTGAGAAATGTGAACAGAAACACCCAAAGCTTCGCTGAAGGACAATTTGGAGAAAGGACTTGTTGCCAAGATTCTGCGCCCTGATGAACATCTGAAATGAGAGTGTTGTTAAAAACCGCTCTCAAGAGGTATGGCGTCAAACGACGCACCATAATCAATAGGAGACTGTTGTCCCCAACCTTAGTATAGGAGTGATTTGCTTCCCAAAACTGTACGTATAGGCCTTGAGGTTACTCGTACCCACCGATTTTAAAGAAACTTCCGGAAAAGTAGACTATCCGGCCGGTGACCAAGAGGGCACGGCAGAGGCTTCTCAAGAAGCCATTTGGGTTAAGTTGCGTTACGCGCAACACAACAGAGGACAAATCGTTCAGTTAGAGAATAACCCACTTTTGAAGTACTATAAATGCAATAGCAAAAGGATAATGCCGTCTAAACCTCAAATCAGAGGACTCCACCGGCTTCTGAGTTCTAGGAGCTACCGATTACCAACGAAATCCATGAATCCACACGTACTCCAGGCAACGTGTCTACACAATAGTCAAAACCACGTGTTGATTTGAACGACGCGTGCAATTGTAAAGCCAACTAGTATTGGGAAGAAAACAAGGAGGGCGTTATAGAAACAAAACCGAAAAAACAGAAAACGTTAAATCCCGCTGTACACAATGAGGGTAGAAGTAAAGTGTAGACATTCGATGGGCCCTAAAAAGGTTGCAGTCGAACGCGACATAAGCTCAACCGCTACTGAAGGAGGAGTGGCCCTTTGACCGCGAAACTCAACTCTAGACTATTTGGTGAGGTAGATGATGGGCTGCAGTTCACTGGCCACTCAGGGCAGGAAGAAGAATAAATCGTTAAACAGATATTGGGGCTCATTAGATTGTCAGTTAGACGAAATTTCCTCATAAGATGGTGTGAATACCTAATAGTGTCAACTCATATTTGGATCTGGTCCGAAGTGCATTGTAACTTAGTGTGTGTACATATGACAGGTCGAAAAAGCGCAGCGAAAGGCTATGAGAAAAAAACAGTTCGTGAAAACACTATCGTTCATTACGTTGACACTCGAAATTCCCCACGCCTATCCCGTCCCCATTTGTAACCTCCGCCCCCACCTTTGTGTTTATTGCGTGTGTGAACCGTTCTTAACACCCCGCTCATTTGGCCTTGAGGTCATCCGGCCATTTGCAGTCGACTTTGTGCACGTGTGACTGTCTCACGTGAGAGCTTGTTTGCTCCTGTGGCTTGTACTTTTGTAGTCCATGCGGACCATTTGTTTTCGACAAGTATCTACCCTTGAGGTTCGTACAATTTGTGAGGTTGTCTTACATTCGTAGTACCGTATAGAAGCCCAGCTCCAACTTCGTTTTGCCTTTCCGTAGGTTCTGGTATTACGCGTCACCATAGAATGCCGTTCGCCTGTTACACACACCGTTCAGCGATAAATCTCTAGAGATAAACCGAAAACCCCAAGATAGTATGGGGAAACGAAAAAAATCAACATTTCCTTGATGGCGGACCAACTGAAAAACTTTGCTTAGCAGGAAAACAAAAGCTAGCTGTTACTAAAAGCAAGCAAATATCCGTCACCGAAAAATTCTTTAAGCCCACAGCTAATTGGAAATAACATGCTCCGTCTGGATGATGGAAGCCTGTAGTGGGATTCATGGAGTGGTACAGAAAGTCAAGGAGTTCCTCAGACCTTCCGTATCATGGTGTTTTGCATTCAGAGGCTTCCGTTCATCTGAGATGCACAAGCAAAAAAGGATAGAGTGCTTTTCTCAGTGCAGAGCTATTAGCTTGAAAGCACTAGAAGTGACATGAAAAAGCCTCCAAAATGACTTAAACTGCGTACTCAATTGGGCGTGAACAAACGCCGGCGGGAAATTATTCCACGCACCAATTAACCGAAACTGAAAAAATTGTTGCCTAGCGAAGATGTGCGCTTCGAGCATGAAGATCTCTTTACCATATCCCCGCCGTGTTTTAGTTGGGCCAATGGTGTGAAACTTTTTGGCCGAATCTTGTTCAAGTGGGTATAATTAAGTATTAGGTCTTCTCGGAGCGACGTCTCTTCAGGTGAGGCGCGAGGTCGGCAACTGTTTTTGTAGCAGCTTGTTTGACACGCTCAACTAGGGTATATAGCTTGCTGAGCATATTTAAGCAGTGGTCTGACGTAGGCTCCATGCGGGTAATACAGGGGAAGGTGCGTCCAATCGTTCACAGAACGATAGACAGCTTTTTGGGCGACCTCTAATTATTCAGTTAGGGGGGCACATTTAAAGGGCGCCACATTCTCAGGTCACTTTTAGAGCCTATCTCCGCAATTTATCTGATCTATTCTGACCCTGCACGACAGGGGCGTTCGCTGAGTTTCTTACGAATGACGTATGAGCGCACTTTTCATTATTCAAAGAAAAATACCAATCCAACGACGGTTGAGTTGCGGCGTTCACGTCCATTTGGACTGTTCTGGCATCCAAACATCAGGATTTTAAGTTGTTCAGAAAAAGTAGACATGGACTTTGGAGAACATCTGAAAGATGGCTCACGTAAATCAAAAACAGAAGTTGCCCAAGAACAGACCCTCGAAGAACTACAAAGGGGATCAGAGCCGAAGAAGAGTGCGCTTAGCTTACTTTCACTCAGTGTTCTGTTTGACAGGAACGCTTTAATACACCGCAAAATATCTCCTTAAATGCTATAAGACAGGGGCCTGTGGAGCGGCGCAACGTGTGGGCTTGTTAGAATGCTTCTTTGAAGTCAAAAAGTGACACTTGACATAGCCATTTCGTCTTTGGACTTACTTAAGTCGCACATAAGCACAAATATATTCGTAACACAATATCGGTCTTTGGGCAATCCAGGTTACAGTGGGAATAGCAATTTGTTGGAACTTTAATACTGCCCGCTTCTGAGTGCGCTTCATCGCCTTGCACGGTATGTTAGTGAAACCAAATAGGCCTGTAGCTGCCTGGAGCGACGTGGTCCTCACTTTTGCGTATAGGTGTAATAATCGCATTTTTCAATGCAGACGAAATGTTTCCATTCTCGACTAACTGGCGAAACACCGGTTTGAAGTGCTATGCCAGCATGAGCGACGTTTCCCTCGAGGTCGTTGGATGGACGTTGTGTGGACCTAAAGGGTTGTCTTGTGTAACAGTTGACAAACATCTTTCTCCGTAAAGACCAAGTCAGTTAGGCTGCTAGTGAGTTGCTCGAGGTATCTGAGGTAGAATACAAGCATGAATGGTCTTGTAGGTTTCAGACACAACCATTTGGTCACTCGCGAGTTCCCAGGTACTGCCCCTGAAAATAAGATGGTTGACTCATCTTCGTTGGTGCATCGTGCAAATAAACAGCACGTTTCTAATTTTCAGGAGTGTGTAGCAAAGAAATAAAAATGATGACGCTGGGTTGAGTATGCAATAATAAAGAGGTCAGGTGGAACAGACTCACTAACGATTGTTCTCCTTTAAATAGTTCGTCGTTGGCCCAAGCCAGCGAATAAACAATAATCCAATTATGGTGGTCCAGGGGTCTTGTTCTGAACAGTTCCCACATATAATAGATTCCGAAGATGGTCTGGAATGTTTTGATATCAGAGTTAGCACATGAGACTCGCGAATGACCGATGCAAGCGCGAGCGAAATCAGAAGAGGGAGTCGAAGCACGTGACCACGCTTGTGATCTGTGTAATTATGCAAGTGCGCGTTTTTTTAGTTTTTCATATTCAAGCAAAAAAACGATTATGCAATTGCTGAAATACGTAGTGCTATACTGGAAGCAAAAAAGGTAGAGAATGCCACACGAGAGAGCTCTAGAATCATGGCTTGTGTTAAATTGGAGGATGTCTGATTTACTGCGGTTCGCATTTTACGAAATTAGGCCCATTGTTCCCACAGTGATCATAGCTGCAAAACCTTCGCAAATAAAACAAAACTTGTCAGGCTAAAATGTTACACTTTGTTGTATTTTTGCTCATGCCAAAATTCATTCTTATCTAACTTCACGTTTTTGCAGGTCGTAAAATTCCATTGTTCATTGTAGCAATCGTACCACTGGTGGAAAGTCTGGTGGAATACGTTCCCAACACTGATGAGACCCTTGGCGCCCAGATATGGCTGAAACTTTCAGACTCCTACTCCGAACTTGATTGACTGCCTCTTTTGGTCCATCGGGGGCATACCGTCGCTTTCGAAAATTGAATCCTAATGTGGGAATACTGAGCGCCTTACGTAATACCGGCCCATTTTCTTTTGTTATCTTTTTGAAGTATAACTGGACATTGTTTCAAGAAGACGGCAATCATTCCGTTCAATTGGGGGATCTTGAAATAATTGGCTCTCACCCTTGTACTAATCACTGGATCGCTGAATCACGGAAGTGTTTAAGCTATTCAAGGAGGTCGACCTTGACGCAGATATTGACCGTTCAATACCAGTTATCGTTTTTCCGGCGACATATTGGCCATCGCTTGCTCACCTGAGTCTGCTTCAGTTGCCCGCAGTTTGGTTTTGTGGTTCTTCGTTGAAGGAGAAGAGGGTAAAAGCGTTTCATCCGCTGTTGGTACGTTACATCAATTTCTATACCTATTCAAGTGAAGCAGTATGTCGTTGAATGTGGAACAGTAGCATAACGGCACTCTACTTATGGTGAATCATAATCATGTTTTAGTCGTAATGACATAGCGGACGCCGACAGACCACTTTCAACTATCGCTAACATGGGACTAGAAGAATAATAATTCACGGGATAGAAGCTGAAACCGAGGGTGAGGTTGGACCCCACCATCGAAATGGTCCATGTTCAACCTCTTTAGTAGTCTAATTCGGTCCATTAGAAGGTGTGGAGATGAAGGATTGTTAGGGAGCAAAACCTGTAAGTACACTGTGGACGATTGAAACCAAAGTTATGTGAAGAGAGCGCTGGCAATAGTAGGTCTAACGACGTGGAAGTGAACAAGGCATAGATTCGTACATATATATTGTTGATGCGAATAAACGTTTAGTGAATGCTCAAGAGCATTGCAAGCAGATAGCACGGATGTGAAGGACAGACATTGCACCAACGTCACCGCACATCTGAGGTAGCCTAATATTCGGTGTAAATTGTGAGTCCGCAGATACTTGTGAACTAAACCGGAACTGCAAATTCAGGAGTGAATTTTTGATATCCTGAATTATCTAGATGATCTAGTACTTCAAGTCTAATATGAAGATATACAAAGTGCAAACCTTCAGGTCTGTCCACATTCACTATCATAGTAGATAGCAGAAGTGCTAAATTCTTAAGCCATATCCCACCGGATTTCAAACCTGTGGCTTCCGACACAAGGATGCTACACAGGCTACTGGACAGCTCGTTAGCTCACCGTCTACCGGACACATGCTATCCTAGTATACCTAAGCCCTGGAGGGACTCGAGGACGGTTCGAAAACCCTCTACTTTTACCCCGTTAGACGCGTGGTGTCCAAACAAGTTTAACATGTTTCATTGTGTTAGGCATGTGCCAAAAACCCTTTAGAAATTACTGCAGTGTAAAGTTAGATTTTTTGTTAAATCAACCTTGACTCAAGTTATCCTCCTTCCTATGGGCGCGTGAGGTCACGTGCATCACAGTTACCATGAACATATACTATAGGAAAACTTTATGGAAAACGGTTCACTTTGGTGCTATGTATGTGTTGTTTGTGAACCATATTCCTTTTATGGGACGAACAGGGACGGACGTAGTGCACATGCATTTGCAGGGTACTACTGATAGCTAAACAGGTGATACACTGAATAAAAGAGGCAGTCTTTATTGGCTGATATCGTCTGTTGATATTTCCTACGTTGAAATTTTCTGTATAATCTGTATGACCTGGTGTCAGTGTTTTTGTATCCAATGTCTCTGCTAATGTATCAACGCCTTTACCCACCGCTTGTGCAAGCAGTCTCTGAAAACCGCCTGTGACCGAGACCAGCGACCATCTTCAATAAAAAGCACGCATTGCCGTTGAGTCCAAAAAGACAGGTGTTTTCTTTTGGACTGGCCAAAGTCATCACACCGCTTACAATCCAAGGAAGTACACATGAAGTTGCGGAGTGGTTTATTTATATTAGAAGCTGCGCTAGTCCCAGTTGTAGCGTGACTACTGTGGTCAGTGTACGACTCTCACTCATGGGTAGCCTTTCCTAATTTGAAGCATCAATGGCAACAAGTGGTATATTCCTGAATCTCAAGGAACTTGTGTATCAGGCCACGTTATGGACTGTTTCACTGTATGGCTAAGAGACGCGGCCTCCGTGGACAGCGGAACTAATTTGTCTCCAGGCCCTTGCTGTGTCAAAAATCTAGTGAATTACCTGTCGTTTTCTATTCCCGTTGGCCGCCATATCTTCGGCGACACACTCATTCAGAACCCGAGCCTTTGATAAGAACGCTTCTTTAACTCATCATTAGGATAATGTTTTTGTGATAGAAATGTTAAGTTTTACTACTTTACTATCTTCGGGTTGCATAGGAGCACTGCACTAGAAAGGTGCCGCAGCTTAGTGACTCTTATTTCATTGTTCTCTCCCATCATTCTCAACTTCTACTAACACGATTTTCGAAATCACCAAAGTAAGTTGTCCGCGAAGAGGCATAATGACACATTGATAGATTTGAGTCGCTTTCTAATGGCGGTTTGATCGATGGCCGACCTCCCTTTTCGGGTTGCCGCACTCTGACAGTGCAGCTGTTCCGAGCTCTACATGTCTTATATCAACATCCGTGTTTTGTTCTGCAGTTCTGCCGCTCTACGGATCCCGTTATAAATAAGTTCTTTTGATCACCCATTTCCCTTACGACATTGGGAGCTGCGCCGCATATGCAGAAGGCGAACTCTTTTCGTCATCTTGGATACCAAAGTTGTTCCCCATACCGTTGACAGAATTATGTGGTAAACGGGGTTCAAAGGACATTTGTGAATATTCCTAGATATCTGCATTTCAGTATTTCAAGACGTGTAGGTATGTATGGAGAATTTTCTTCTAATGGCGTCTTTAGTTTAAGGTTCTTGTTGGTAACGTTCTGAAGGTATTTCAGCGTGTCCAACACATTGGCTTCGAACTTCTACCCGGGGCATCACTTTGAGACTAAAAGAACGTGGACAGCATGGTCCTGATTCGTGGCAGGATGCAATTAATTGATCGGTGACCCTCATCCATCGTTCCGTACTGGCTTTCTGCTCGTAAAAGTGCCAGGTTATGTTCGGTTGGCCGCTACACGCACCCACTCGCAGACTCTTCCTTCTAAGTGGTCTATAGCCATATATCTGGAAAGTTGTTTCGGTACCAAAGGTGTGTACGGTTTGGTAAGCACTAGTACATGTCCGGTGCAACCAACGGAAGTAACGAGCCGTTCTGTGTAAGTTTTTCGAAACAGGTTCATAACTTCGATGTCCACGCGTCACCATACACACTGTAGCTAATCGTTGGCTACTTAAAACTTCATAAGCACCGAAGTTTGTTGAGAACGCTAAACAGGGTGATAACAGATAAAGGCACAAATGAGTAAAGATCGCTGCCGCCTCATTAGATACCGTTAGTTCACCGTAACTGCCTTGTTGGGAGCCAACGGAGGACGATTGTAATTAATTGAAAACGGTTTTCGAAATGGCACAGAGGTAATAACAATTCAGTTTTCGCTCAACGGAACTTGTGTAGTTGCTACCCTTAGTTTACCGTGTACAGTGGTGCAGAGGCCTACCACCCGGCATTAATTACGGTGCCTACCTACTGCTAGGTAGAATATCATATAAATCTTAGGTACTAACAACTCAGTGCGCGATTCTGTTTGATTCTGCAGTATATCGTTGTGCCGTGAAGCTGAGTTTCGGTGATTGTTGATCCATTTTCAGGTTCGGTTTTTCAAACACCCATTAATAACCTATTCGTCCTGGGTGGGACTTCTCGTATCCTCTGAACCCAAAGGGAGTAAGTTCAGTTTGCTTCCATTTCACAACCACCATGTACGCATGTACGGTGGTTCGGATTGTTACATAGGGCCCTGGAGAGGGTAAACCAAGGGATCGTGGATGCGTAGCAATCAGCTAATGATTACAAATAGATAGTAGTTACAAAAGCGCCACTGGTTGCGTGGCGTTGCCGTTTCGGGTTCTACGTCCATCGATGTAACGTGCACCAGTGCAGCTTTGTCTCCAGATCATGTGTAGTTCAAACGGATCTTGCGTCAGAGAAGGGTACTGTCGAGCAATTGATCACCTGGCGCACGAAGTACATTACTCAGCTAGGGTGTTCCTTGCGGACGGATAAAGCCATCATTTGGATAATCATTTAGTATCTTTTTTCAAAAAGTATTCGGCACACTTCAGCGTTGCTAACCCGAGGTTTAATGATGCATACGCCACGGGCTACGGCGGCACAGTGATATCCAGGACCACCCCTTATTGCAGCCCCATTTCGCTAACTTACTTGTCCTATTATGGCTTACTGTATGGATGAATGTTCGCTCACATGGATTCGCACATACATTGTGATGCTTATCAACGCGCTATGCGCTGAAAATTTACTCATCTCAGAGCTAAGTATTCTCAAATGCAGACAATTTTTCTGTGACCTCAAGAAGGTTAAAAGCAGGTTCATGTAGTTGCAGCCCTGTCTCGTCTTTGTCAATGCTTCAAGCTGTTCTCAATATTAGTAGGGTGCACTTGGTTTCAGCAGTTTTGCCGATAGTCTAGGTTTTCACGCATTTGGAATTCAATTTTATTTCCAAGATTTCTGATCTTCGCTCGAAAAAGCCGTAAATGCGCAGTCACCTGTGGGCCTTATTATTGCAACTCACTTATGGCCGCACATTTCAAATAACTCCTGCTATTGTTTCTAAGTATTTGCGAAAAGGTCTATCTGGGCGTCTTGTTGGCGCAGTTCCGAAATGACTCAGTGGTTAGAGCTTGAATTTACTTACCGGTAGGTCTGTGGTTCGAACACGACCTCCGCCTCTCGACTTTCTCTGTCTAAACTTGCGCAACCTGGCAGTATCCCAGGCCCCGTGCTTCTTCTGGTGGCATGGGAGTTAGGCACCGAAAGGGTGCTACGCCTGAACGATTCCGATTTCGCTATCACGTGGTGTAGAAAATCTCACCAAGTGGAGAATCCCACTAGAACTCCTGCTAGGTAAAAGTGAAATAATCAGATCTGGGAATCCGTTTGTCACCGGGGGAATAGTATGAAGCCATGATGCAGAAAACATTATGGGTCTATTTTCCGTTACAAATTGAATTAAGCATTTCGCGTGCCTTACTTTTTTGACACCGTACTAGGGATCAACCTTTGTAGCCTGATTAGTAGTTGGCCGGCGTCCCAAATCAAGGGTTTCGAGTATTGAATTATATAAGATTCATGTAAGCTGATTGGTGTTGCTTTCCTGGTCGACAGCATGGGTCGTAACAGCTTTGTACAAACCAAGAAATCACTTCAAAGGGGAGTGAATCTGTTTATGGGGATATGTGTGGACCCTAAAAGGGGATTTGTGTTGAGTTTTACTACCTGGATGGTAGATGTTGGTGACTAGGGTTCAAGCTTTACACAGACTACACTTAAGAAAAACTAGACCTCCGTCGAGAAAAACATGTATCGGCATGTCGTTTGGCAAGTATATCTCCGATTTTTTCGTTCCTGGTCCCATTTGTGACTCTGGGTGACGGATGCAATCAAGTGACAGGAAATCGCACGTAAATCTAGTAGCATTCTGCAGTTACCGTCGATAACTCGACGCTAGTGTGCTGTTACTACCAACGTCCTGTTTTTTGACAACTGACGTCAGACATGGAAAACCTTTATTTGTTTATTTTACTCTTTCTCTCTGAAGTGGTCACTTAATTTGCGGCATAAATTTAGGATGTCTCGAGGACTATATCAAATGGGTGGTTGGAAGTTCGGAGGCTGTCTCAGTACATGTTTGTTTCATTCCGTGGTGTATATAGTTCATTCGTCGAAAATCCTATCGAGAAAGATAAAGGGAATATTTCAAATTTTCAACCATCCTAATGGTTACTATTATTTCCATGAATTTTGTTCAGTTGATTGCAGCGTAGCTGGTCATTGCGTAGTTGAGGCGTTCCCCCGTTCGTTCGCACTGCACGCACCTTTTGTATATGTATGCATGTATCTATTTAGGCATGTGTTTTGAACTCCCGAGGAGTATCCTCTTCTAATATGTACCTCATTTTCAATCGTTTATGTTTCACTATATTCTTCCTACTTGTGCCCAGGTTATATGGCCTGCCTGTCGTTACCACGTCTTTGGACATTGGTTTCGCAACGCTGTAATAATTTCCTTCTCCCAGGTAAGCGGACTCTAGGTAATAGAAGTGACTGTTTATGTTATACATCTAGTTCATATGAAGCCTACCGGCTTCAATAGGAACCCGTTCATACAGCTACACTACACAGAGAACCTGATTACAATGTTAGAAGTTTTCTGCATCGTTCGTTTTTGTGCTACGAACTTCTCAACACTTTTGCTGAGGTCAATGCACATTCGCCCTAAATTATTGCATTTTTCTTGGTATCTTTTCGTTTCATGTGGTCACCCTTTGTTCCTTTCATTAAGCCAAGTTGGAACCAATACTGGATTGATGAGCTACAAAGAGCCTATATTTGATAGGAGTAATCTTATCTTGACGCCACTTCATTAGTTCCCTTCTGCTTCAGCATCCGAGCTCTGGAGGTTTCTTAACTTCAAACAGCTTCTGAACACAAACAGCGCTTCTACATCCGTTTGTTCTCACTCATCCTACTCCAACGCTGTTTCTTGCTTGCACAGTCCTATCCCTTAGGTATTACTATTTTCTACCCAGACCAGTCACTCACTATGTGTTCCTGCTTTTTATGCTCATCAGGACCTACACTTTATCTGATTCTGTTGTCAGCACACTGTCTATTACTTTCATTCATTCATGTACATCACTTAAGTCATGTACACCTAATGTAAAAACCCTAATGAATAGTGCTCATTGAAATACTCCAGCACCAACTCTGGAATCCTTAGATATTGGCGTTTATTTTCTCCAAACGTCGCGGATTTAGGACCGTACAAGCGTTATCCAGGTGAGTTCTCCGTCTGATCCACAGAAGCATCTGCATGTATGTCCCTTTGGGGATTCAGACCCATCTCCGTCCGGTCAGGCAGGTGTTGGTACAATTCTAGACAACACTGTCGGATGGGATTTTCAATGACAGTCCGTTCTGCGGTACGACTTAAGGGTGAAAGGTGGTAGAGTAATAAACGGTTTCTATTTGCGGTGTCTACATGTATCAACCACATGTAATCCGGATACTGTTGAAGGTGATGTTTTCACAGCTTGCTTAAAAAATCTCCCACATCAGGCTTCTTTCCAGCTTGAGACCTGAATATTGTGATTTACCATCTAGGAACAGCTACGACGTATCTCAATATCCTTTCTGACCTAAAAGGTCCTCGTTCGGAAAACGAGGAGCGACATCTGACGTTGTGTTGGCTTCACCAGTCCTCTGAAAGACAAACCATTCGCCGCTCCACAACGTGAGCAAGTTTTAAAAACACTGTCTTTACCAGGTACAAGAAGCCTGGACACAAACTCAGCCTCCTTACCTGGCCTTCCAGCAGAACTTGGACACAACACTGCAGAACACGAGGACTTACTTGGTAGCCCATATCAGTAGCGTTCATACTGTCAGTTGCTATCCATATTGTTTGACAGTGTTGAAGGTATGTTCACGGTAGGTTAGTCCGTAGCAGTGAACCACCAGTGTTCTTTGTGGGTGTTGCTACCCCTGGTGATTCTGATGATGATTGTTGGGGACACTAAATCTGAATCGAAGCCGATGGTTGGAGGGTTCAGGATCTCACTTTCTCAGCTACCTTTACTAACTCTGAAACAGTGAACACGAGACAAACAAAGTACCGTATTACCCAAATGTACACAGGAACAACCTGTTTCCTCATTAAATACGATTTTTCCTAGCTACTCCATGATTGGTTTGACACCAATCCTCTCATCAGTTCTCTATAACGTTATATATATGGGGCGGTTATTCATCCACAAAAAAGCTTTCAGCTGTAGCACCCTTCCGGTGCCTAGCTGCCATGCCATCCGAAGGAAGCACAAGGGCTGGGATACTTGCAGGTTGCCCAAGCCTAGACAGGGGAAGTCGAGTGGTGGATGTCGGATTCGAACCACGAACCTTCCGGTCAGTAAATTCGCGCTCTAACCACTTCGGCCATCTCGCCGTCCACAAACCTGTCTGAGAAGCTGAGGACCCTGGACGGTGAGCTTGGAACGGCGTACGGCCTCGGAGGTTTACAACTGCATATGTTCTCTCAAGCGCCACTGAGCCTCTGTTCCGAATGACGTCCCACCCGCATTGTTCAAAGATGGGGGTGAAGTCCTCAATCAGCGCTCGTGTGTTCTGTTTCCTTGTATTTGGGAAAAGGAGACTGGAAAGTCGGTTACAGTGCCAATTTTCAAAAAAAGGGGCTCATAATGAGTTTGGTAACCATAGGGGGATCCGCTTTACACCGGTCGTAACGAGCTTGTGGGCGTCTCTTGTGCTTCGTCGCCTTACGGGGGCCCGTGGAATACTGACCCGAGAGCGTCAGGCGAGATGCCTGCTTGGTAGGGGTTGTGTTGACCAAATCTACACACTCCGTCAGGTGTTGGAATAACGCCACACGTATAAGCGACCCACAATTCTAGTATTCCTGGATTTCCAAGGTGCATTCTACTCGGTTGACCGGTGTGTTCCCGAGATGCTTGTCCACCAAGGTATGCCCCGGAAGTTCATGAACATAACAAGCTCTTTGTAGTCTCAGACTTCCGGACGTGTGAGAGTGTACGGAGAGCTCTCCAAAAGCTTCCGCACACAAAGCGGTGTCCGTCAGGGATGCCCACTCTCTCCATTCCTGTTTAACTTCATGGTCGATGAAATCACGAGACGAACGCTGGAAAATCTCCAAAACCCTGGTGTTCAAATAGCCTGTGACGAAAGCCTTGTCGATCTGGAATATTCAGACGACATCGTTTCCATTTTCAAAGAGAAGGAGAAGGCGCGTGAGTTCTTGGATGAACTGACCAAAGTCATCCCGTCCTTTGGTATGCAACTTACAATCCAGGGGGAAGCACTCGAATTTGTGAAGCTCTTCGAAGTTGTATTAGTTCTGATTTTAGTGTGACGGATGAGGTGAATGCACGAATCTGCAAGGCGCTGGTCGTGTTTGCTAATTTGAGACACCTATGGCGTCAGAGTGGTCTATCTCTCAATCCCAAGGGACATGTGTATCAAGCTACAGCACGGGCTGTTTTGTTGTATGGCTGTGAGACTTGACCTATTCGAGCAGCGGAAGTGAGACGTCTTCAAGTGTTGGACAATCGTTGCCTCGTGTGGGTTGGTGTCGGCGAATCCGTAATAAGACAGCTAGAAAGCGAGTTTTCAGTTGTGCAACGGGTACTTCCATTGAAGAATGTGTCCAGTACCAAAGCTGCGTTGGTTGGAAGATGTGTTGTGTATGTCTGGCAACCGTCTACCGAAGAGAGTGTTGTTTTACGTGCCCAATTCAGAGTGGCGAAAGGAAAGAGGTAGCCAACCCTCGACCTGGCAGAGGGGTATGAAAGAAATCACGAAACGTGTGGGTGGTGTCGGTGCTCCTCGCCTTCCAGGATGGGGATCGCGTTATCCCCACTGCGTCTGGTTGAAGACACTGCAAGATATGGCTACCAACCGGTGTCAGTGGCGATCTTGCTGTTAATTTCTATCCAGGTTGCCTGAACTAGTGTCTGGAGGTGTAGGCATCTCGGAATGATTGTAGGAAGCTAGCGCCAAGTCCCTCCTCGTCCACCTTTATTCTCTTCTTTACAATAAAACTTAAATAAATCATGGTTGTACGGCCGCGAGGCATCGGTGTTGAATACTGATGTCATGCTGTCGGTGATGTTTGTTATTCGTGTTTGTAAGTGCATGCTTCACTCGTCCCCATATACCGTCATTATTTCCTTTTGGTTTTCACCCTCAGGCTCTTCTCGTTCGTCTTGCTTCAAGTTTGTCGTCGATGGATTCTTTCTGGGCCTCATTCGACATGACGCTCTAAGTACTTTGTTGTCGTACCCTGAGGTCTTCGTGTGGACCTCAGATCCAATCACCGGGGAACGGTGCATTACTCTTCATCCTTCTCTTAACACTCCATATGAGCGCACAAATGCCGTTTCTGATGCCATGCTAGATCTCCGTTCGACCGGCACTGTTCCAGCTTTGAAAGGATGGAGGAACGAAGTAAGTGGTTCTATAGCTTCTGGCTGCATTTTGGTTATAATTTCATTTGTTCAGAAGCTAAAAGGATGCTCATTTTTCCGTCTGTCTTTACCAAACTACTGTAAGCTTTTAAACGGCCTGTAAACTGCCTCGTATATCACCGAAAAGTGGCAGTCGGAACGATGTCGCGGTAGGTCTGCTTGTACTGATTCATCTTATAGAATTGCTGAAGGCAACATAGGGCTCACTCTCCTCCCGCAATTCACATAACTCCCACACACATTGGGTTGCGTAACTTGAATCCGTGTGCTGTTAGGTACACACCCATTTGTGGTAACAGCCCAATTCATAACCTGTTACACTGCTTCAGAACATCTTGCCCATGTAAGTTACTTGTCATGGCCAGTAAAACTGATGCAGTTTGATCGGATCGTACTCGATCGAGAGTTTGACACTTTTTGGTCTGCACCAATTTTCCGAGTGTGCATTTCACCCTGAAAGTGGTATATCTTTGAGGCATGAACACTGATTCATTCTGCTTCACCATACTTCGTTTCTTGGACAAAAGCTCAATAAGTGGAACTAAGACACTGAACAACTGTCAGAAGTTAGAGCGTGAGCTACTGACACTGAATTCTTGATTTGAATCAACTCCAGGCTTCCATTTTCTCTCTTGACTTGGGTGACTGGGCTATATCTTGGCCGTTGTGCTTCGTGAAGGTAGCTTGGTATCGATGCGCTAAAAGGGTGCTGTAGCTCAGTAGGTTGGATTGAGTGGGGCCGACTTTACTTTTGGTACGTGGTTTAGTTTAGTTTAGTTTCGTTTTATTGCCCATGTAACGGTGCATAGCGTTAAGGTGGTTCTTCACCTGCATAAGAACTGTTCAGATACCAACTTCTCTTTATTCCATGGATTTGGCCGTCTTTGTTGGTTAGTAAAGCGTCGATACCGCCCGACGTTCCTGATAGGTTTTCTAGTTATAACAGTCCTCTACACCATAGTTTAGTAGTTTGCCTATGGAGCTTGAGACCATCTTGTTTATGTTTCATCACTTTTGAAGTTCATTCATCGTGATATCTAGTTTTGCAGTCTTCCCTGCTGCCCTGTGGTTTTACCGTAAAAATCTGTCAAAGTTGAGAAGCAATTGTTTATAGTCACTCCGTCGTGGAAATGTTGTTCGATGTCCAGGCTGCAACTTTTCTCATTTACCCGTGAAGCAAAATTTCGACAACACTTACCTTTTTGTATTTGTACAGGATTATGGAGTTTATGCGCACAATCGTGGAAAGACCCTTTTCTGCATTGAACGCTCAGCTTCTGCGCTTCTGGGGATAACACGTTACGGTTGTCATATAAACGGATTCGTTGTACTTCCGGAAACAGTGAATGGTATCGATCAGATATCCACACATGAGAAGCTGCAGTTGAAAGACAGTTTTGGCCAAATAGATGCTTCGCGTGTGATGATGTGGCTGGGTGTCCGTTCTTCCAGCAAACCCACGTGGCCTGGAATGTTGGACAATATGGTGCGTTCAGCTCTCCCTACCTGTCTGTTTTCAGTGAATCGTGCAGCAATCGTACCAAGTCTGAATTGATTACTCAGGATTTGTGAGCTATTGACTGATTTGTATTACCGGAGAGTTCTGTTTGCTGACTTCACAAAGCACTTCGAATGGCAGCTTCGTTTTTGTCGCAGAACATGTAGTACCTTTGATTCATGAAACTGACAAACGTCAGCTGTCTGACAGAATCTGCCTCTCACGCTTAGGAAAGTTTTCGCGTGTTTTAACGCGCAAACGGACAGTCGAAACAATGGATTAGTATGGCGGCTTCCATTTTGTCTGTTAGCCATCTATACCTATTTTCAGTCCCCAAAGGCGTTCTAGCTCTATGTGATGCTCACCTGTTGTCAAATTTATTGCGATCCCAGGTGAAGTTGGCAGTATTATAGGACATCACAGCTTACCTCTCTTTTAACTTTCTAATTCCGAAATCATCAGGAAAAATACGACTCACAACTTAGTACGCAATCTTTTTTCAACAGCCAACTGTGTTTCCCAATTGTTTCTTGACCGTCGCGTCCTCATCACCGATTATTTATAAGAAAGTTCCTATCTGATTTCTACAAACGAGTAGGTTGCAAGGTGACCCCTTTATCCACGTAAATGAGCGACCCTCTCCGGACGTACGACAGCCTAGCATGACGCTACGTAGTCAAGATTGCCTCCGCACTGGAGACAAATTTCATTAAAATGACTTGTGGCACAAGAGTTTGGTAAGTTTGTTTTAGGTCATTTTGATGTAACAGTTGATTTTTGAGGATCCTTGTCCTTGTTTCAAGCATTCATGCAGTATCTAGATTGTTTTTTCTTACGACAGCGTGACGCTGTTTGTTTTGGATAGTCCCTGCAAAGTCGAGTAGGTATTTTCGGTGTAATCTAGACGTGTTTGCTACCATTTGTGATACCTGAAGTATACTGATTTTCGTACCCTTGTTGTTATTATACCTATCTTTCTAGGCAGCTGGAGGGTTAACCTTTGGGTTAGATCCAATGGAGTGTGCACGTAAGGAATGCCAGGAAGAAGCAAGTGTGCCTGAAGCACTGCTGGGACCGTTGACTCCAGTGAGTCGCTTAAGGTAAGTGCAATACTAACTCAGTCTTTCTTCTGATGTCACTCTAGCTCTTAACTTATTGGTCCCGGAGTTTTTGATCTCTGAATGGCCCATGGGTTGCTTAAGGCGCATCGCATGCATTCCAAGTTTCTTCTTATATTACCGGATCAAAGTAAATGATGTTGACAATTTCGGAATGACCCTAAGACCGTGATCGTTGCGAGGAAACTGTCCTTCCAACTCCTTCCCATTATGACCCATTGTAAAGTTGTCTATCTGATGCAAGCATCGTACTCCTGACTGTCATCCATGGAGTGTCGTGACCGTTTTGTATTGAAATCCGTCCTTCCCCTTTTCCTCTTGGCGTATCGTATTTTTTCATGACTGTATGGTAGCTACTGTGTGTACCGTTGTCGTTTATGATGCGTTCTTTAATCCATGTTGGTCGATGGCGGTTGTGTTCGAACTGTAAACCTTCTTGTCAGTAAGTTCGCACCTTAATAACTGAGCCATCTGGGGCTCTGTGTGGATCGATATCCAGGAAGGAAACATTTCACTGGATCCGTTGTAGAATCCAAGCGCAGATGAAGCCAAAATGTATTGTGAGCACTCCAGGTCTATTTGATTGAGGAAAAGATTACGTTTTTCTACCACCCATTGCTTGAAGTCTTGGTTGTTTTTTACAGCCGGTCTCTTGTGATCTAATAAATGTGTGGCACTTAGTTTGAGAAAAGACAACATATTTTGTGGTGAATATACTTTCACCACCTGAACACTGTATGTCTAGGGACAGACAGGATGCTCTCTACCTATTAGCTGTGCAGTTTGATAAACTGCGAACCTTGTGGTAGCTCTGTTGGAGCGAAACGATCGGGCCACACCCAATATTCATTCCATGTCACTCAATCGTATTTCAGTGTACCATTTCCGTTTTCATTCTTTTGGTGATTCGAGACGAAATTAAGCTATCATACGCTTGACTTTCTATTACTGAAGTCAGTAGCGGAATGGATCCTCGTTAACACTTCTATTGTTTTACGATGTAGGTCAACAGGCACAACGTTCCTTGTCTGAATCTGCTAAGTACACGTGGTTTTTAGCGCATTGTGTATGGTACCTGTTGGCTGCCATTACATAGACTTGCACTCCGTTTTTCTGTCCTGATCTCTACAGTCAGCAAGCTGAAGAGTAGACGACTGGCTGTGTTTGCGTTCATCTGGTGATACTGTCATATTTTAGACTGAATAATTTGCACATTTACTCCGTGTAAGGTCGATTATCTGTTCCATCGTTTGCGTGGACTTAGAGTGTAACTGGTCTGTCCCTAAACCGTAGAGGTTCTTTGCACTCTGGTCATCTGTTAGTACTAAGAATGGTAGCGTCGTATATATATATATATATATATATATATATATATATATATATTTCGAGCGACCTTGGAGAGCGAAAAGTCAGTTAATGCACACAAAGTATAGCTGGCCAATAGGAAAAGAGCGCGGTCTTTACGGATTGAGGTGCAACATTGCGGAAAAGGCGCGAAATTTAAAAATTCGAAACTTTTTGAAAATAAACTGGCAATAACTCGGAAAATAAGCAGTTTGTGGGGATACTGACACCCCCAAAACCTCCCCTTGTGAAAAATGTCAATAACGGGTTTTTCGGGGGTCCATTTGAAAAAGAGTGGTTTGACGTCGGCGGCGATCTGTCCACCTTCTTGGTAGAAGGCTTGGCTCACTGGTACAACGAAAATTGGGATAACGTCCATTATCAACATTTTTCTGTTGCTCGTAGCGGATGCATATTTCACTTATGGTTGAAATGAACAGGCAGTTATGTCACTTAACCCGTCGTGGTCTATTTCGCCTACGATCTCTTGGAAGATCGTGTCCGTTTAAGTTTTGAACAAAATGCATCTTTCAAGAGGCTGCCAGGTCTCTTGCATTCAGACCCGGCAGCTGTCACCAGATACATCAATGCACTTATACATATAACCGGTACCTGTTAGATTGTCCAGAATTCGTAATATACTACAAAACAGGTGTAATACATGTAACTTTCCACCCATACTGGAGGTTGTACTTTTTTCAACAAGCACTTCACCGGGTAATTATTGGTCGGAGGTCTCCTACAACCAAGCTAATCTCACCAGATCGGGAAAGTTTTGTTGGGTGTACCAGCTATTTATGGTGATACTTAATTCCACTGAATGTGGTATTGGATTTTATGATCCACTCAAGTATAATCAGATAGAACGGGAAGGGAGGTTCATACGCTGACAACTATAAGGAACTGATAAATGTTTTAGGTGTTGAATATGGCAAATCTGAGTCAACTCTGACACTTCTGCCTCTATAATGTATATGAACCTAGGCTTGATTACCGTTTGTCCGAGGTTGACTTCACTATCTCTGTCCCACCCTCGACCTGGGGGATTCCAAAGTTTTAGGTGAGATGGTTTCGAAGACGTTAACTACTAGTACTGGCTGACTTGCTTAATCCAGATTTATAGCGTAACCAATGAGATATTATATTCAGTCTCATTGGCTTGTGAATCCCCACTATCTTGCTAATGTCAGTGAATATCAATTCACGATATGATTTGTCTCCTTGACAGTTCAGTAGTCTCTGTTTTCTCAATTCCCCGTCCCTCCGTATTCCGACAACTTGTATTTGTTCAGCTGGGTTCTTTATGTTCTGTTCCAGGTTTTGATCCCCACCTTGTATTCTATATATTCGGCACCTAGATCTACTCAGCACGCTTGTGTGGGATGGTTGTAACTCCTTGTTGAAGTTCATTTTAGCTTGTACCATTGGAATACACTACCTTCCCTTTGTTTCCGCTCGCCCCCTTTTTCAGCTACATTTTTGAGGATGACCGTGGTGTTTGTCCACAAGTTGAATATTGCTTTGATCTGGAGCTACCCTGTGATTTCGTACCGGTTAGTGCAGATGGTGAAGTTGACAGCTTCCGGCTGGTTAGCATTTCTCAGGTGAGCATGTTCGGTGGGCTTTCATCGATGCATCTATTCGGGTAAGCACCACCCAACCCTATAGTTTTAGTCCACACGTGCCTACTAGTTACGGTATCTGTATTTCGAGGAAATTCTCATGCTGTGCAAAACAACTTATGTTGTTCTTCGGGTTGCGCAAGTGATCATCGGATCTTCCAATTCCAGAAATTGGCTTTTTCTTGAGTGAACTATCCCCTGAGTTTTTGTTGCTGTTTATTCTACATCCAATAATCTTTAGCAACGTATGCAGCCGCAATCTTTTCGTCATGCTTGCTTAAGCAGACAGTCTCGGCTATTTTAATTTAAAACGATGAGCGAGGTCAACCGCAACTATCATTTATTTCTTGCCTTGTTTCAAGCTCAGTCCGTTTCGCTTTGTCTAACAAGCAGAATGAGGTCAAATTCACAGTTGAGTTCTTCAACCACACATACGATGGTTTTGTTCACGCTTATGCAGCGCTGTGATAAAGAAAGGACTTCGTTAGTTTGGGGGTTTCGTATTCTGAAATCAAATGGAATAATGAAATCCTCTATTTCTAAGTACTTTTTGGGTAAAGATCCTTATAAGGACGAAACTGGTGAAAATGATAAATATTCGTTTATATTCATCGGATATTCTGTTTGCTGTTAAGTCAGGTTTTTCAGTTTCCATATCCAGAATACAGGCAGCTCGTGACGGTCCCTCTCGATGTCGTTCTCTTTTGCAGGTTAAAGAACTAATTCTCAGTGAGCAATTCAAGGCAAACTCTGCCATGGTTGTCTTGGACTTTCTCTACCGTCACAAGTTCATTGACCCAGAATCGGGTAAGTCTTTAGCGTTCTGTCCGGGTATCTTAGAGATTTAGTTACGATGGTTGTTTACCTGCCAAGTAAGTGTTGACAATGGTTGACAAGTTGGTATATAGTTCGAAGAACTGTACGAAAATACTATTGCGTCTGTGCGCCTTTGCATAGGTTGCTCAGCCGATTGAGGCATGTCGGAACCTTCTAATCTTCGGATGCACAAGGACAGTAAGAAGCAGTCATACTAGGATTGGCCAAATACCTGGTCCCTATGCGACCCATCTAAAATGGTCTCTGGGTGCCGACTGGGGGAACGACGATAAAATCTTATCCTAGCGGCTCCCGACCAACGATGGGGGTGTTAGACTTCATTTTAGGAAAGACTTTAGGACGGATGTAGGCTACAGGTCCGCAAACTCAAGGTCTTACAACGTCGTCAGTGCGATTTGCTTTGCCTTTGTTGACGCATACAACGTTCATCCTACTAATTTTGTGCTGTTAGGAGACGTAATGTGGCAAGTAAAGCCTTTTTTCCACGACTGATCATCCGACTCTTACATCGTAACTCATGGAAAATACGGACAAGGTACATCACAGAATGCGAGTTGAACTAAGTGGAAGGTACTCCATAAATTGCTGGTAGGTCCTGTATCTTCACTACATTCCCACCTCAGTATAGCACATTGTTTGGTTACGGTACGTGAATACCTGAAGAAGCACCTTGATAACAGTACTGTGAAGTCACTTCAGCTACATTAGTCTTTTTGGACAAGCCGCGCTCTAACTGTGGTTTCCCAGCTAGTATAGAAGCTGCTACTGAGTTTCGGTGTTATTTTCACACTCTGTTCAAGTAACGTTGAAAGGGTTATTGGCTTTTGGTAAATTTATGCGAGAGGCACACGGACCTATGAAGGTTGAGAACCATTGGGTTAGACGGTTTAGCGTGTGTTTAGACTCACTAGTGTCCCTTGATGTTGCCCTTCGGAATTCCGTACAGTTTCCTCAAGTTTCTTCATGATTTCTTTATATTGTGTCGACTCACCTTGACATATTCACATCGTGCAGGTCGTTTCCTGTTTCTCGTACCAACCGGGCATTACTAAGACAACATCAATGTCCCTGTGCGAATTGCCTTCGGCAACCCACCAAACAAGTGAGATTGTGATGGTAGTAGAGCTGCACTTTCCACAGACACACCTCAGTTCCCCCACCTGCTCATCTGGAAAGTACATGAAGCTCAGTGGAAGTTATCGCAATCCTCATGGCATCCTTAAACTGAACCAGTGATCACGTGAATGAAAGCGTCTTTCGTTTTCCTGCGTTTGACAACTGTGAAACGGCGTAGCGTTTGTCCATCCTCCCTCCGCATTTCACGATAGTTGCTCACGTGGTCGACTTATTCACTGACTAAAAAAGCGTTCTTTTGTCTCTCGTTATTGTGAATATATCATCCATTAGGCGTCGTCGAATTATTCCTCAGTATCGCTAAGCGTATGGCACGTAGGTGCGTTTTCACTGCACCTCCCGGCTTGTCGGTTACTTCTTGGTTGGCTCTGTTCGTTTTGTTAGCATGAGGGTGGGAGCGTATCGCGCGTTGGTGTGCAATCGCTACCCATCGTATTGACCAGTTTGTCAAGAAACTCGTTTGTGACCGTGCGCGTATGCTTGTCGATCTATTCGGCTATCTGGTCAGCTTACTACCTCCCTATCCCCGTTTTGAACAGCGTAACTTTGGAAATTCACACACCATACGATGCTAATTAACGAGTCCCCCTGTGTTGTTTGGTTGTTAGCCTGTTGCAGCTCACCACTATCGATCGTTGCTCTCTCTCTCTCTCAGCCCTTGATACACGTTGCTTGCCTCTCCTTTCCAGATCCGCTTCATAAAGATATAATCTCGTTGATGCACGTCAAATTCGACTTCGACTGATGAACCTGGTGAATTGCTCATACAATGTGCATTACTTGTTCGGTCCACCGTCGTCTCCGAACAAAGGATTGGGTCCGATGAATTGAGTAGTAGAGTGTGATCTGCCTCCACAGCGCTTTTCAAACGGAAAACTACTTTCAACATTTCGTACCCATTGTTTTTCTTTATTTGTATAGAGTTTACGTTCCTCAGTTTTTCGACCAAGCACTACTGTTTGTTTGACTATTCTTGTTATTGGTATTTTTATTGCTCTATCTTTCTTTCATGTATTTTATGAAAAGTTCCGTCTTGCATCTGACTCACAATTGAATGTATTTTACTCGTAAGTCTGTTCTTTTTCCTGGAAGTCGTGGTGACCACAGCCTCCTAAACCTTGGAGGTGTCCGGTCCCTAGAATTTCATTTCAGTTGTATTGAATCGCACGAGCTTCAGGATGTCTGTTTGACCTGTGCGGGGCGGTTTTCCGGGAGATGCTGCGTCTCCAAAAAACAGCTAGTTAATACGAAAATACCCTATCTGTAATGGTTTGTTTCTTGACCCAGTATTTAGTTTTTGTGTATTGTGTTCATGGTTGTTCTTCACTTACCTGGGCTATTTCCCGTATTTCCTGGACACCCTGAAATCACTATTCTTTCATTTTAACTTAAACTAAGCATACCTGACGTTTACCATGGTCTTAGGTGGGGCATTGAAAGTACATTGGATGTTCAACGGAGGATAGTCTTCAAATGGAGAGACTTGCCCATTTCATTGGTTCACCAAAAGTCGAAGCTGCTGATTCGCAATCACTTGTTTCCATGGCCATTCGAACTGGTGGTCTGATTTTGGCCTACCTGCCAGTACACGCTGATAGTTCGGATCGGTGAAACTAAATTCCAGCACGGGGATATCCATAAGTATCATTAAAGTATCATTTTCGTTAATAACGGTGCAATTAATGAGGCTGTGTTGAAATATCTCCTTAGCTTGGGCGTACTTGGTCGTGCTCAGTGTATGTTCATGTCCTCTAAAATGTTTTGCTAATTTTCGTTGGTCCAAAGACACGGCAGCATCTGCTTCACATCTGTAAGGGATTACATTACAAGCCTTCGAGACAGACCCTTCAGAGCGAAAGTTAAGGGCAGCGTTGCATTCGTATCGTAAGGTGGAAATTCCGCCGAGCTATTCACAACAGCTGTCCTTTACAGTCGCCTCACGGTGTCATCAAACAACAGCAGAGAATTTCAAACCAAATGTTTATTCTGACTCCACTCCAATGGTAGACTACACTGGACACCACGTACCAATACATTATTCGGAGTGTAGACAACTTTGTACTAATCTCTCTATATTGGATTCATGGACAAGCAACTACATCGAAAAATATGGTCGTGTAACAAATCATCAGCATTTGTCATAGTTATTAGTGCGGTACGAAGCGCCAAATGCAGTCAATGATTCAAGGTGCGCAAATTCGCACCTATCCTCCGCACTTGGGAGACGAGATGGCTCAAGTGGTTAGAGCGCGAATTTAGTGACCGGAAGGTCCGTGGTTCGAACCCGACCTCCGCCACTCGACTTCCCTTGTCTAGGCTTGTCACCCTGACAGTATCCCAGCCCTCGTGCTTCCTTCGGGTGGCATGGCAGCCAGGCACCGGAAGGGCGCTACAGCTGAACGATTATTATTTATTTATTTATTTATTTACTTGGGAGACTAGCTGTGTTTGATGGTGTTTCCTTATGACCATGAGTTTCGGATGGTTTACGAAATACCGAAATTGGCGCATCCCTATCTTAGATGCCTGAATTCAAACTATCCCTCGAGGAGAAGCCTGTCCTCTTGCAAAAATATGTTTATTAGTAGGTGACCAGAATGGCCCCAGTCAAATTCATTGCATTTGCGGTAGTTTTAACAAACTCGCCTTTCGGAAGAGCGGTTTTTTCAGCATATCTTACCGCACTCCTCGACGTCACAGCTTTAGTTCAGCTCAGAGGGTAACTACTGACTGGAAGCTCCATGGTTCAAAACTAAACATAGCATTTTATTTTTCCTGTCTGAGTTCGGGTAAGCTGACAGTATCTCAGAATCGATAGTTGTGCACCACAGTAGTACCACGGCTGAATGAATAGTCCATCTGACTCCAGGCTACATTCAAGGAAGAATCGAACAAGGTGAAATCAAATCCCCTGAAAATTGAGTGTTTACATTTAGAGAGAACAAGTTCTTATCACCCGCAAGGATGTGAAACAATGAGTGAAAGATGATGCCTGTGGTATAATCCGGTTATTTGCACGACGCGGTGAGATTCAGATTTGCTTCTCATCCACCCAGTCTATGTACGAGGACTCACCTGGTGGCCTACCGCTACGTTTTCTGCCCTATTGATTAGAGCACCCTCGTCGAACGTCGTCGTCAGATATTAAATTGTTCCGATGAGCTCAGTCTTAACATGTACGGCTTATACTGATCACTGCAGTCTCCAACTGTATGGAAAGCGTACAGACAAGGACCAGATCCCGAAAAACGCAGTCACGCGAAGCCTAAGATCTTCGTTGAGACTCAAGAGGTGAGTGTAAATGGGACAGCCACATGATTCTCGGTTGGAATTAGCATGCCTTGTCACGGCTATCCGCTAAACTACACGAGGAAGTATGAACAACCTTACGCCGTATACTTGATCCCGCACTATGCATTTGGAATTAGGTTTCGGTGTTTCTGTAGAAACACTTAATGATGGGTCCGGTGAGTTCATGATAGGTCAGACCTACGCGAGTTGATGGATTTCCAGACTTGCGCCACTAATGGGATATAACCAATTTCCCTGTATATTGCATTTTCTCTCCCTGACGATCTGATCAAGTGCACACACCTTTCTTGGCATAATCACAGTTTTACGAATATTCGAGCTAATTGGTAAAATGTTTGCAATTGTTTTACGTGACTTCTCGTGTCCAATTCTGACCGCCTCGTTAACTAGCCAGGGTTGCTTTGTTAGTACGTTCTAATGGTAGGAAGCCCAGTCTGAAACTTCGATGCGCTTTTTGGGGGTTCACTCGTTTGTTGAAGCACGGGCACTCGACTGGACAAGTGATGATGACGATCTTTGGATAAGACAGTAATTAGTGTTTTCAGCAACCTTGTGAGCAGTTTCCTTCATAAAAATAATTAGTGTTTTATTTATCAGGGCTTTTCCGTTTGTCACCTTATAAGGCCTACTTTTCCCCGGTCTTGTGAGAATTGCTTCCAACTCTCAACAAGAGCCATTGCGTATCTGCGTTCCTCACGATAACTAAGAGGTTTCGGAAGAGGTTTTTGTGCCATCACTCCATCGACTGCCTCCGGACGTTACCTTTCCCTGATTTTCTCCTAACCCACCCAAAGACATCCATGGAGAATTTGCATTACCGCCTGGATGTACTTGGAACGGAATAACGAGAGTGAAATTGAGGGTCCTTGACACCGCAGGCAGTAGCCAACTACGAGATCTGATTGGGAACCATTGCTTGGATTTACAAGCTAACACATTATGGCAAGATCCATTTGTGTCCCACGAAGAGCCGAAAAAGCAAGCACTCATGTTAGACATGGATATCCGACATGTAGCATTTTTGACGCGGCCAGTTTCTCCCTCATCATCCGGCGTTTAAAGATTGCTCACGTTTCGGCAGACTTGTCTCATTTGGAGTAAGGAAGCGAGAATTAGCAAACATTTGTCGTATCTTCTGGTGTATCGCCTGGTGTTGGTTATCATAAATCGGTATATTAAGTATAAGTCGGCTTGTAAACGTGTTTGATCCTCAGACATTTTGACGTATACAACTTCCGGACGAGTGTGGTGAAAGCACAAACAATGTATCCCATTCATTGGTGCACGCACACAAAGCGCAATAGTTTATTTTCTGCAGAATCTAGTTGATGAGCGCGGAAACGGTGAAAGACGTCATGAAGTCTAAACAACAACGTTCCGAACATGCATTTACTAGCAATAACCGATAAGGTCTGATATTTCGGGGGAACACATCGCAAAGAAGAGCACAAATTCGGTAAGGATCGACTATCACTTGATTCAAATATCAGATGTTCCAAGCAAATGTCCCATGCTTCCTAGACTAGCGCTTCACTCTGAGGCTTCCATCTCCATCCTGGGGAAAGGGACAAGTCATTTGGTTTGGAACCACTGAGAAATGCACCCTGGGTGCGAATGAAGAGAGGTACTCACATATAACTTGGTGATAATCCGAGTCAACTTGACACCATGACTGGCAACTTTACCAGGACATGCTTAAGGTTCTGGGGATAAGCAAATACGATAAATACGTTCCCGAAGAATCTCGAATTCGTTTCATATCACATACAGCTGACTGTCAATATGCTGGGTTCTCCGCATACACTAACCTCTCTTACTGATTACTTTCCAGTCACCTTTTAATCTGTACCTTCGTGAATCAAATTGGGTTTCACTGACAAACGTTTGCCATTTGAAAACCAAATTGGTCCAATAAATTGCACCGTATTTTTGGAGTGCTCAAGCGCAAAGCTGGACGTAATACAGTCTAACGCAGTAATGGAAACAACCGCCGATAATGAACAACGCCCTGAAAGAGCTCATACAATTTCGTCACATCTTGCTCATCAATTTATTGACTGACTATGTTGGATGTCACAAAATTTTCACAGACTGGTCACCGATAAGAGAACCTGATTACTTATGTAAGGAACAATATCAGGGACATTGTGAGGACAATAGGAATGTTCAGGTCACTGTATTATGGTTGAAGGTGTGAAGCGGAGTGGTGGGATGTCTGTTCACCAAAGTGGTAATGGGTTTAAGGTGAAACACGTTTTTACGCGTTGGTTATTCCTCTACTGGTGCCCAATTCGTCATAGACACAAACCTAGGTTGAGGCGTTTAAATTCAGCCGCATCTATCCAGCGCATACGTTGACCTCGGCAACATGTGTGAATTGGGATGGATGTTCCTGATGCCTCCTTATTAGTCGGTCTAAGTAGTTGGGGATAAGAGATGCTCCCACACGCGTAGTCTCACGTGTTTTAAGGTGAAAAAAAAAGTATTATTTTTGACGTCAGCAGGTGAAAATTGCCCATACTTGCACTCCGGGGGTTGCGACAAGGCCTGGTGAATTATGGTCTTTCCTGAATTCCAGCCGGATTATCCTTTCCCTTGGAAACGGGAGCAACTTGGGCAATGCTGGGGTGGTATATTTTCCTGTGAAGCATTGGGATGCCCATTCTGTCTCAGGTCCCATATTGTTTTATCGAAGGATTTCATTTGTGGATAAAATGGTGAAACCCTATTCATTTAACGATATAAATAGTGAAACTGACTTTTTAATGCTGACTTGCCCTCGAGAACAGTGTGGGCTGTCATGCAAATGAAATTCCGCACTGTGATTGTTCGGCGCGGAGCATCAATGGAGCATCCAATAAAATATTTTTTATTGAATTTGCAGGGTAAACAAGCGCACCCCAAATCACGCTTCAAATACTTCATATGAAACAACTTGGGATTTTCCTCAACAAACATACGGCTTTGTTTACCGAAAAGTTAAATAAATACTTCAAGACCATGTAGTCTAAGCAACAAGCGGTCGGTTGTGTTTCACTGATTTTGTCTAAGAATGAAGACGCACTGCTTGCTGGGAATGTGCCTGATCATATGTCGTTCATTGCTGAGACCTGTGGTAGAACGAAAAAGAAACACAGAGTACAGAAATGCGTGGCATCGTGCTGTTGGTCGGCATTTCAGGCATGTTGCACAAGTCATTATTATCGTAGGGCCTCTCGATAAAAAAACTGTAGAATGACAGCCGTCCACAACGAAGGGTGTTGACTAACCAGGGTAATTGTGCCAAGATAAAAGGTGGATTGTGCTACTGCCTCTGTCCGAATGAAGTCTTTGTGGTAAGACCTGTGAATACCCAACGTCTCTGTATTCGGCGAATAAAAGTCTTGTTTATCCTCGAGGTTTTCAAACATAAGTCCTTTGTAACGAATTTCTCATTGACAAAACCTAACAAAGAGGTTATACACTTCCTTCACTTTATAACGGCCTTTCCCGTCGTTGGGTTACATCGTGGTGCATTTCGATGATGGAAAGTGATCCCGTCGTTTCAGCGCATGTGCTTTGATAGCAGCTTCTGTATGCCTCGGTTTCCACGTGTGCACTCCCAGCCTGATGCTGCTTGTCAACCCTCTTCGGATAGAACGTCCATCGATGGACATACGCGCGTGCATCAGCAACACCAGTGGAGCCACTGATCACCTACACACGCACAAGCACACGCACGATAGCTCTTCCTGGAACCAGAGACAAACAAAAATTAATTTCTTTTTTTAAAGATGATACCTTCAGGGGATGGTCACCATGTTAGTGCGTTAGTGCTGTCGTTAGAGATAAAGAAGGCTATTACGTGGACAACCATGTAGCTAGTAGAACGTGCTAGTTGAGAGACACTGTTTCTAAATCACTCGTTGTTTGGCTAATTACATTGTTAATGGACCCAAACGAGAAAAGGAAAATCTGAACGAGTGGTGCGTAATTGGCGTATCATAAAAACAAATCCATGCGGTGATATGTATTCAGTGCACTTATGCTGAAAGCCAAGCAACGACACGCACATGGTTTACCTCGATGACTTTCATCCTTCAGGATTTTACTTGCCTACAGGGGCATTTACAGTGACTGACTTATAAAACAGAATAAGTCAACATAATAAACGCTCGTTACGGTTACACGGGCGGAGTCTGCACTGCCACAGCATGATGAGTATTTTTCGTTGGGCTATTTTTTTGGATAAACCTTCCTATAACAAAGAAAGCCCCCGGACCTCTTGTGTTCCTTTATTCCCTGTGTTTACTGTACCGGAACACACGTGCTTGCCTGAAACACACTTCAAAACACGGTGAATGAGACTGATAAAAACTATGACCATGCATGGATGACTTTACGTTGATGAGGTCATAAAATGGAGAGGAGAAACCTATCCGTCATAGGTTAAGGATGATCCCTATCACAAGCATGCGCCACACTGCTGTCAGATTCTTCTATTCATCTGACAGACTTGCGTGTTTGATGCTCCATCACCAAGACTTGATTTCATGAGTTCATAGAATTTTCAGGTATTCGACTGCATTTTGAAGTCGTACCCGCCCTTGTTCACCCTGAGTTCACCCATGTTTACTATAACATTTTCACCTCTTCTGCAATGGTCATTGGGACAGAAACACTGACGGAGCTATATGTCCAGATGCTGCTTGCTTCTCATCTGTCCCGGCACTTTGTCCCGACACGACCAGCGTTATCTCGCCCAAGCATCTAATGCTAAAGTCACTCATAAGTAGGCTTCAAAGATGGTTTGCCAGTTCTCATGAAGGCTCTTGTGAGAAAGAAGACCAAAACGGGATAAGGGAAACGGTAGGGTACTCTATACAAACAAACTCCGCAACTAAGCCGCTCACGCAAACTGGCGCGGGGAAGGAACAACGTTGTGTACACAAACAGGTATATTCTGATAGTAATGACATTTTGTTAGCAATAAGTTTAATCTGATCCGTTTGCACACATCCAAGAGTAACAGTCCACCAGTTCAGCACATCAGGTAAATATGCGCGCGATGTTAATGTGGTGAAGCTGCCTAGATGATCTGCGCGTAAAAACTCGAATCGACATTTAGATGAGTGCAATACCCATGCTAGTATGTCGCTAAATATACAGGTTAGTAAACACATCTGTGCTGACGTTTATAGCCCCGCGAAGCACTATCGCGTTTCTGTTCCTCACACTGTTGGAATCGATTATCCTTTTCCATGACCAGGTGCAATATAGCAGAGAATAGATGAAAACCTTTCGTGTCCTCATGAGGTAATCACGTCATTCTTATTTCTGGCCACTGTCGGGTGATTATGTCGATGCGGCGAACCACGGCAACGAGTACACAGGCACACAGAGAGGTACTGGTCATACATACTACTCAGAACTGACTTGGACAACGCAGTAGATCCGGGAACTCAAGTGTATGGTGCAGTGGCTTTGTTCACGGGTAGATATTCTTCTGGTGTTGCTTAATCGCTTGAGCAACTGGATCATCATTCCCACTCGGGTAAGATTCAAAATAGAACCATCTTCGTGGATCTGCGTGCTTGGAAGGAAAATACTATAGGTTTGATGAATTACGATCGGCGATTTTTCGGTAATCCGTCATCGTGAATCCTGTAACAAACACAATGCAGCCACTCGGACCGCGTCTGCAACTCAACTCGCGCTCGTGGTTGCCGTCATCACCATTCACTTCCGCGCCATCTACATCGGTACAAGTATTGCACGACCACAGTATCAGTATGTGAAGTTCGTTGTCACCCTACTGTCAAACCAGCAGAATCAGTCAATCTAACAGTCTTCCGACTTGTTGTCTCAAACAATCAACGTTTATCGACTTCATCTAGGTTGATGGGATGGTATCGCATGCATGTAAAAAAAATCGATCGATTTAGGTGTCTAGAGTTAGCGAGCAACAACGAGTTGACGGATAGGTTTGTTTTTTTTGGCCAGCATGCGGACTGGGCTGTCGATAAACTATCGCGAGAGTGGATTTGAAGCTTAGCGGCAAAAACCCTGGTTTGTTAGAAAGTAAGTTTCAGGTTGGCCGTGAAAGAGGACGTTTTTTATCGGATGTAAAATTTTTCAATAAAAAGAGCATACTATGTGAAGTGCCTTAAAAGCCGCCAATTTTTCTTGACTCCACACAACTTCAGCGCGCTCAGTTGTCGAACACACGTGATAATTTGGTTGCAAGCTGATAGTGTGAAGCGTTAGAAAGGTAAGCCAGCATAAGACCATGTCTATAAGAAAAGTTCACACATAATAAACAACCTTGATTTCGGTGATGCTCACTAAACTTTAGTCGCTTTCATACAAGATCGGTTGTCGAGCTGAAAAATTAGACAAACACAAATAAATATACACGGGTAATGATTCCGTTACCAAGACATGTCAATTAACAATCTAGTTAATGCAAAAAGACTAGATAAAATCTTGTTCAGACAGTGCTAGTGGGGAGCACTTATCTGTTCATGGGGTAAGGGCTGACAGCCGGGTAGGGGATCGAAGGTCTGGCCCATTACAATTCTAAACGTGGTGATTCTGAGCACAGAAGATGGATTGAGCAATTGAATAAGTATTCCATTAGTTGTAGGCAGAACGCGACCTTTCGTTACCACCGTAACTTTGGATACTATTGATGGGGCATGCGAGTAGTGTGTTTTGTGCTAAATCCGCTTCGCGTCTCTTGAAAAGTGAGATCTGTTACGAAATTTGTGGAGTCACTTTGTAGCGTTTGCTTGCATTTGAGTAACAGTCAATGAATGGCCAAGAAAGTTCAGGAAGACGCGTTCAGGGAGAAGATGGATATTCAGTTTTTGTAAACAAGATGCATATGAGAGTATTTATTTCCCTGTCCGATAGTCTGTAACTGTACAGTTGGTTTCTTCTAATAAACGACTCTACAGCGAAGGCCTTCTTCTTTTCACTACTATATTTCTTGAAATTCGCAAGGTACGCGAGACAGATCGAAACACTGACGTTGAAATATTTGATGTAGGTGGTTGTGGGTGCGTAAAGCTTGTATTCACATCACTACTGTTAGAACAGTCCTCCTTTTGTACTCGTACACTCATTCTGGTGAGTCCACACCACAGGGGGAAGCACTGGACTTCAGTTTCTCTCTCACAAGAGCTCATCAATAGTGCATGCCCTAGTAGTGCTAGGATTTGAACTCCGGACATGGGAAGTGCCGGGCAAGCATGTTACTACTATTCCGCAAGTGCGCGCGCTGGACGCACCTGAATTATCACGTATGGCCGCGCATGTTGAAATCAACTAAGAGCCAAGAACTCACAGTGCTAATGAGCTCCGCTCCAGTGGACCAAACAGAATAGGCACACCAGAAGAGGAGTTGTAGAGTGTGATTTTTGGGAGATAGTTTTTCACATGCAGTTGACGGAAAAGCAGAAATAGGTGGTCGCAAAATTTCCCGACACGGTAAGCTGGTGTGATTTGATCTGGTATAAGCACCAAGGCGATTGAATCCCAAACCATAAGACTGTTTTTAGGCACCGGCAGAACATTGATCGGCACTTTCCTACGCCGCAGTCCCACTGGCACATCGATCGTTCGCTCTCACTTCTAACGCCTGGGCTGCATGTGTCACGCACACGCACACAATCGATCCCATTACACCCACGCAGTACCCATTGAAGCCAAATAGCTAGGCTTGTCCAACCGCACAAATTGAACCCGCCTGTGTGGAATCCCGACTTGATTTGTACTCTTGTGACGCTGTCAAATGGACGTAGCAGTCCAGCCATGTTGGACAACAGCCCTCACAAGCCATAATCTACACTTGATTCTGGTCTTAATACATTGATATTTCTTTTGACTTCCATTTTCTTTCCATCCCGTTTCACTAGTCATCCTAGCAATTTGCACCGTCCGGATAGCACTTTTTCCTTTTTCGGTTGTGTCAGTGTTCTACCTAGCTAATGAGGTTTCCGTATATTCGCATGTTTTCAGTACGAATGGCTACCGAAGTACTTTCTCAAAGCGCATGCAAACTGACGGACCGGTTTTGCATTTAAGGTAGTTATTAATGTCTATTTATGCCCCTAATCAATCCCTTTGTATTGTCCTACTTGATGCACAATAGATACTGACCATAAAATCTTTCAACTCATAAAATTTCTTGCAGGTTAATTCGTTGTGTTTTCCATACTTTTTTCCGCGAATTGCTGTGAGAGAGAAGTGTTCTGTGGGAACATGGACCTTCGCGTGAGACTTCAGTGCTCCACAATAAAGCTGGTAGTAATCTCCTCGTTGACTGTTTGCTCATTCACGTACTAGCTCGGATGCTAATCTGAGACAAATGGATGGCTATACTTTAACCGAAAGTAAATGGAGCTTCACAGGGAAGTCAGTGATTATATCTCGTACTCGTGTGTTCATGCATTTCACAGTAAATCAAAACTGTGTAGAGAAACCGAACGCTGCCTCGCGATCGATACGCACCTAACGACTTTGAAGGGCTGTATAAGAATATTGGTTTCTAGCAAACATTAGGAATAAACCGTCAAATGTTCTATCTAATGAAACGATCTTTTTGGGATTTATGGAGCGTCATCATATCTAGGATCATCCGAATCGGAGGTCAGTAAACTTTGGCTTTCAGGTAGCTTAATAGTTTAGTCAATAGATGACCTAGTATGACCACTGATGAAGACTTTACTAGCCCAGATATGGTGGTTTTCTAAGCACAAGTCAGTCCGTAACTATCAAAGCAGCAGGCCGGTCAGCTAGTGCAGCAACTGAGGTTCCAAACCTGTGGGAAGACCCTCTATACTGAAACAAAAGGAAGAGATTTTTATTTACAATGTCCGGAACTTCTCTGTGCCTATGACGTCTCCATGACCCCAAGGGAGAGCTCCTGAAGACTCGCTATCTGGGTCTTATTTATCAATGTATGACTGGCACGTTTACAAATTTAGTTCTGGCGAGAATCTCGTCATCAGACTGACGCTGTCTATACATCGTGGTAGATGAGTCGGTGTCGTCTACTGCACATCACTGGCTAAAACAGATATTGCACCAATTAGGTTCAGCTCATTTACCTTGTTTTTGTTTCTAAAATAGGCAACTTCCAGTCATCACGCAAGGGCATAATAGTGGTTGGTTGACCACTAGCCCAAATGGAATGCCAGAGGACAAGCTACCTAACTCGTTCTTGACACGTCGTTAGTGAATGGTTCTTCCGTCGTAAAATTTCGGTAGGCCTCGGTTCATTATCTGTCACGGTGAGTCGAAGTGTTCTTTTCAACAGTCAGTGCGGCGCGAGTGTTTGATTTAGTTTTTTTTTAATGCAGTTGGCAAGTAAAGATATACTTAAAGTTTACGGCAGGCGCTAGTTTGAATAAGATCGTTGGAGATCCCCGGTTGACGATGCCTTCAGAATGTTTGAAAACATGTGGGATTATCGATCTACTCGGAAACAGAGGAGATATGAGCCTATGGAATAGGTCAAACAGAGAGGATTCAAGTGTGGAAAACATTCATTATTGTCCCCCTGAAATAAATTATGTTTTTGTTCGTCTGAGTTCTACCTTGAGACAGGTTTAGTGTAGTGTACGGTCACCGATCCGCTTGAACAAAAACAAGGATAGTTTGTAAAACAAAATTAGCTTCATTAGAATATGAGATCAACAAAGTTAAAAAGAGACCTCTGTTAGGATCAACAGAAAATAAATTCATCCAGTGTTTCCAAGTTAATACTTTGGTATTTAAGCTTGAACTTAGTACTTTCTGATACTTTACCGGAGTACGCCTGACTGGACCCGCTTGTATACAACCCACAGGTGCGTAATGGGAAGCATAATCGTTACTCTGCTGGCTGTGACGCAATCAGCGCGGTGAGTTGCGCGGAACTGAATCCGTTTGTTTACAACGGATCTTGATCGCCTGCAACCTTTATTTGATTTGAAGGAATCACTTGGTCCCTTGTCCAGCGCTCGTTACAATCTTCTGACGACCAATTTTCTTCTCAAGTGTAAACCACACCTTCACATATGGATTTTGTATGTTCATTTGGAGCTTGAATGGACTTAACTGTCATTCAGACACCAAAGAAGCTTTAATGGTGGAACAAATGAACTTGGGGAAAATTTAAACAATTGACGGAGTCGTTGAACGCCCTTGTCGTGACTGTGTCTTGTAATCCAGTCAGTGTTTGCTTGCTTATCCGTTTGACTACTCGTCGAATTGAACAGCCTACCATCCTCGACTGTGACAATATCGAACTAACTAGACTCGAACAGGAATCAGATTACATAGTAAATCAGTAGGATATGTAGAAGTCTCATATGCCTGAAAGTGATAAAGTTGATAAATAGGATTTGAAGCAGATAAACATACAACTGGTTCTCGGATATTCTTGGACTTTGACCACTGTAACCTTGCATACTGTTTAGTGCCTCCCATCAGAGTTGGGGGTTTGGGATCTCCCACACCACCGAAATCGATCAACTGGCAACTATTGACCTCAAATGCTCGGTGAAATTGCAGGAATTGGAGACTCAGTGAAGTCCCACATAGCCAACATTAGCCCACAGAGTACATGGGCCGTCACAGAGTTACGTTCCACAGGTATTCAGTGAGATTTCTTTTTCGATGCGAGTAGATAAAACCTCGGTCTGCATGCTACATATCTTGCGGAAGAATATCAGTCAGTTGTCGACTGCGATGGGCTCCATTAAGTCTCGGGTCCCAGTTAGTTCATCATACCTATGGGTTCAAAAATAAGCGCTCAACTAAACTGCTGTCCACGCTAACGACTGATCGCGTGCTATTCCGGGGACTAGGTCTACCTGATGAGCTGCAAACAGGGTGAAAACGATAGCAGACCGTCCGTCAATATTGAACAATCGTCAATTACGATTTGTCTTAGAGAATGATAATTATACTTCTGAGATTTTTCGCAGTTGCCTTCTACAAAGTGGTCAGCATTTAAGTGCTTAATTTTCTATTCCCCTAGGCCTGTCGTTGGGTCTGAGATCCGCCGAGGGCAACAATTAGCTATGAACTTTGACCAGCCCGAAGTAGGTATCAGAAGGCAGTCACCTGCACTAGTCCAAGAAGCAATCAGTTGTTTTCGTTTTCCTACCGGATGCCCATAACATGTTCAAAGGATGGCTTTCAATTTAGTGTGTGATTGTATAGGTATTTTGTCCACATGCAGAGCACAAGGATGGGATATTCACCAGCCGGCAGCACTTGGTGTTATACCCCTTGTCCCAACCACTTCTATTCAGTAGTTTATCGTTCATTCATATGTTGAACGAACAGCCTGTCAGTTCGTTGGCCATCCATCAGCAAGACTCAGTTGACATTGTCATGCGTCACGTTCCGACAGCACTTATCTGCTTATGCGGTAAGGGCTGTGGGCCAGGTAGAGGATCGAAGGCCTGGCCCATTACAATTCTAAACGTGGTGATTCTGCGCACAGATGAATGGACTGAGCAATCGAACAAGTATTTCATTAGTTGCTTGCAGAACGCGACCCTTCGCTACCATTATATTTCATGGTTTCGCGAGATACGCGAGACAGATAGAAACACTGCCATGTTGGAATATTTGATGTAGGTGGTTGCGGGATGCGTAAAACTACGGTTAGAATGGTCCCCCTCGTGTCCTCGTACACTCATTCCTGTAAGTCCATATCACAGGGAGACTCCGCCTGCCAGTTCGTTGGCCATCCATGAGCAAGGCTCAGCTGTCATTGTCATGCGTCCTGGTTTATACTGTTTTGGATGCAGTCCTTTTTAACGGTGGATAATACTGGAGTGGAACCACCAATTCGTAAATTCAACCGATAGTGCCACTGTGATTGAATGCCTGATAACCATTGGATGCACAAATACCTACGTCACTTGAATAACATGGCATATTCTGGCAAGTGAAGTAATTGGATAGACATTCAGTGTTAGTCCACAAGGCGGCCGTCTGTTCACGGTTAGCATGGGAGGTTGCTGTCTTTTTTAGCCTAAAAAGTCACCGGTACGGTGCGGACGATACAGATGCCGCGATCGATGCGTCTGGAATTGTCACAAAACAAAACTGATGCAATCCTGGGCATAGCTAAAGATGGTAAAACTAAGGGCGGGAAAACACTTGCAACACTGTTGAAAGCCTTGGAACTGAGTGACCCGATATAAACCGCGCATGTTCAATACTGTTGCCAATGAGGTCTGGCCAATGACGGAAATGGATGTTTAGGAAAGTGTGGCAAAGTAACCATGCACTGGCAAGGTATACAACGCGGTCTCACGTACAGATTTCGTTTACGAGTGTCCCCGTTAGGTAGTTTAGGATTCTGAAAAGAGTAAAAATCTGCACTGTAAGGTCATGTGGAGACGTTGAAATGAAATGTTTGCTAGTTCGTATCGGATGCAGCAATCATGATGGGACCACCTGGAAAGTTGGCGGGTTTTCTAGACTGGCCTTCAGATCACAGAGATGCATCATGCACCCTCTTAACTGAGGAGGACAGTCTACGTCTGAATGCTGCGGAGCTTCTGGCCCGACGCAAGCTACGTCGTTGAACGTCCTCTCGTATGAATTGCTTGAGCGGGTATTGCAGCACCGAAAATTTTTAACAGCCTTTTCTATTTTGGATTAATGTGACCACGAACTACTATTATTAGCATCTAGTTAGCCTATTGACCCATTAGCCTTGACATGTGAGCACCTCCTGCAAACCCGAGCATTCCCATTACTCGAGCAAACCAATCTAACCAATACCGTTTGGTTTCAAGCGGATACTAGCTCTCCATACTGAGCCCCGGAATGCTCACATATCGAGACTAACCATTCGAAAATCGATAGGTGAACGGGAAAGAGCTTTTTGACTGGCCCAACTCAAGTCCCGTAGATTATTTCACTTGAACCATTTGAAGCAGCGTACCTGCAACAGAAAGTCAGACAAACTCTAAGGATGATAAGTCAGCATCGTGTGAGTGTGTGAATTTCATCCGAATGGACTGGAAAAAAGAAATGGCTAGTTAGCGAAATACACTCATTTGCAAACTAATTTGGTTTTTCCAGGGATTCACCCGGAACCCAGTAGAATCTCTTGTTCCAACAACCTTATGAGTAGTGCATTACGAATATAAACGGCTAGTTGCTACAGAAGTGCGCATCTGTGCTACCAAAATGCTGGATGGCAACCTCACCATGAGCAACGCCAACACTATGCAAAGACATAGTATCAAGTATCATGTCTTCGTTATACTCATTTACTACACACTTCAGAAGAAAGCTCTCAAATGAATTGTTTTATGGGGGGTAAATTTAATGTCACATTCCATCCAAATCGTCTTTTGGAAGTTTTGGCGGATGAGATTCCTTGAATGACATTTTCCCTGTAAAATTATAAATATCAGTGATGTTTCCAAGCGGGTGGCCAATGAGCTATTTGAACAACTTTGTTTGAATGTTGACAGCACAAGTCCTAGTAGCCGGACATTAAATTAACAACATAAGCTTTGCCAGTGTGCTGTTTATGTCACACCCAGGAAGCGTTAGCATCTTGAATGTCAATAAGCTGTACATTTTTCCTCCATCTCGGTCTCTAAGCGCAGCAAAAGTTCGGACAAAATAATCGTATTGCGATTGACTACTGCCTTTCTCAACATACCTTGAGTTTTCGACTCCCTACACATCGATTATATTGTTCGAAATACCAGTCAAGCACCGTTTACTGTTTTTTCCGCTACTATTGAATCTATAACGAGAGAATCTTCAAAAATCACTCAAGAAAGCTGTGTCTAATGAATTCATGTTCAATGGTGGGTTGGTACACACAGATTTCATGTACCATCATTTGCATTCAGAAGACATGTGAAGCACCCGTAGGGTCATTCAGTAATCCATACGATAAATACAAATAAATAAATGTTTTTTTGTACTTGAACGGTGTTCTTCGGAACCAATACTGCAGATCTGCACTAAAAATCTGACGAAAAACGGCACAGAGGTGATGTAACTTGAAGAGCTCATGGGAAAACCAGAATATACCAGATGTATACTTGAACGACGAAGTATCTATGCTATATTGTCTGATTTGATTCTTGGCTTATGAGCAATTTCTAGAAAAGCCACATGAAAAGCCATTTTCCACTCCGTAGAGGGAGGAATGCCCTTAGGAAGGTGGATGTAATGTGACAGATTTCCGCCTCAAAACCTTCTGACTTTTTGGGCTTTAATGTTACTTGATTTTATGTTTTAATGAGCCGGAAATATCGGTAAATGAGACCTTTGGAAAAGTTGACAAGTCTGTCAGGCAGTATCTGACACCAGTGCTTCACTGTCCATGGTATATCTGAAGAGAACAAGCTCAAGGAAGTGTTTGTCTGGAAGGATGAACTAAAAGCCTTCTGTTCTGAGGGTTGCTTTTTGTTGCTGCCAGTTGGACTACGGGAGAACTGACATTCGGAAGTGAGTAACAGTAAGCTGAAGTAGATCATTTGGCAATCATTGATTTGACAGTTTGGATAAACTGCAATCATTTAGATAGGGCAGTGGAGCGGAAACTACAAGCACACGGATTGCTTTGTGAATAATATCTTTCTCCCGGTTTCTTTACTCAGCTTTTGTCAACTTATGTGGCATGCTACGAAGAGGAGTTCTCTCCCAGAATGGTATCGTGGACGAAGTATGTTGAGATAGTCTACCGAAAACAAAATATAATGAGTATACGATAAGTGGTTTCCGGATATAATTCAAGGGGAATAAATAACGTATCTTACTCGTATCATTAGAAGAATCATTGTCCTGGGTATAATGTCTCATGATAGGATTTCAGCACCAAATAGTACAGTGATCGGCCACTTGAGGTAACTAAAAGTCGAAAGACTCCAACAAGAACAAAACTGGAACTGGAAAATCCACGTGCATGATAATCATTGGCTAAGATGTGCACACATATTCACTCTTCAAACCCAAGGTTTAACCACGAAATGATGGATAACTATTGAATGGCCACTTTAATCACGACTCTATCTCCGGTTAAGGCATAAGGCGATTGGGAGCCGACATTGCGCCTAGACTAGTTTGTGTAACTGGGTCTAGGGTATCTACACACATCGCTAATATCAAGACCCACGTTAATGCAAACTCTTGATGGAATCACAGCAACAATTAAGCATCAATGAGGTCAACATAATGTAACGTGTATCGTGTGGTGATAACTGTTGGTACGTAAATTTACTTCGATTACGAAAACAGCACAGCCACATGTATATCTGATCACCCTGCACATAAAACATGCACCGGTCAATTTTTGCTTGACAGTCCAATCCATATTTGCATAGTAACATAAAATTATATACTTGTGTTTGCCGGGAAGCGGTGAGTTTGAAGTGCAGTAAGCTGGCTGGTGACAATTCAAATTATATGTATGGTGGTAATGCTCAGTGTATGACTTATCGATTGCCAAAAGCTGGAGCAAGCGAGTCGTTTGGCTTGGTCTCGATGTCTTCACAAAGTGAGAGATAAACTGCTTGCCAAAATTGGTGCATCAGCAAAGGTGAATAGTCTAATCACCAAGAACTTCGGGATATTTCTATGGTATACTAAGCTGTCAGCGAAAACTGTTTATCAGTTTCCAACAGGAATTGACATTTAAAAATAAGCGTTCTGTTAACAGACTTTATCACCCAAAAGGTAAATGTAATACCCCCTGTTTACATTAGAACGGCTCATATCCACCCAGAAAGTTTGACCAAGCCTTTTAAATATGGCATGTAATTTTTGCCACATCATCACACCAAAGTAGCAAGAGAATACCAAACACTGTATCTGATATCTAAAGTGCATTTTCGCGCCCATCTCAAAGCTATGAAGGCAAAGATCAGTCTTCAGAGCCTTACCTTAATTCATAGTCAGTTTCCAGCAGCGATAGCTTACAGGACTGCCGCTGCGAATAATAGAAGGCAACATTTTATCACTCTAGGGAAATCGGGAGTAACTGAAGTCGAAAATGAGACGAGACATTTCATTCCACATCTTGAACTTGCTGTGTGGGAATTTCTGAGGGTGACATCCCCCAGCCATGTCAGTGTAAAGTGGGCCTCTTTTTATAGCGGTAGATATTCATTACCTCGTGGTCTTTTCAGGAAACGTGGAAAATTTGCTGGTGATATCAACTGCTCCAATAGCAAAAAAAGTCGATTAAACTGATTTTGATTCCTCTAAGCAGCTACCGAAACTCTCCAAGTCCAATTCCTGTTGTTATAAATAAATAAACAATAAATCGTCCAGCTGTAACACCCTTCCGGCGCCTAGCTGTCATGCTACCCGAAGGAAGCACAAGGGCTGGGATACTGCCAGGTTGCCCAAGCCTAGACAGGGAAGTCGAGAGGCAGAGGTCGGGTTCGAATCACGGACCTTCTGATCAGTAAATTCGCACTCTAACTAACCAACTGAGCCGTCTCACCTTCCAGTTGCTGTTGTTAGTCGGATATTATTATTTTTCTCTGTTTTGGGGCTGAATTGGTCGTCGTGTGACAATATTTCGGCATTTGCTACCTATACCGTCTCTACTTTCAGGTGTTCACTCAATTCAGATAACCTGAGGTTCGGTCATTACTGAATGCTGATCATGGACAAGAAAAACGGAATTCTCTAAAAGAATTTTCGAGAAGTACCGATAAAAGTTTGTCCGTAAAAGAAGAGTACCTAGAAGGGATGAATCCAGTTGTCTCTTAAGGGCGGGCCCTTGGGCCTAGTCAAAGTAGTTGGTTTCTAAAAGGTTTGACGTTTTATGCTCAATTTCGTCTTGAATTGAGCGAAGGCAGAATAATCTCTCAGTTAAAAAAGAATATAGAATGGTGAACATTAGCACTTTTGGAATCTCAACTGAATGTATACCTAATTGTTGAAATAAGCGTAGATTATGGAATAAGGAGCTGAGATTGGTTAGTAAGTTGGGAAGGAGGAAACAGACAACTGGTTGTCAGCTAACTAGATGATGCAAGGTGGTACAAAAAGGCGCTTAGGAACTGGGTCGACTGGTACGTCATATGACCAAGGCAGACTCAGAGTTCGTACATTTCGTTTTTGAGAGCACAGTATCGGATTTCGTAATCCCGTTGCGACTGTTTCGGATGTAGTCAAACGATGCCGTTGGATCGATAACGATAGTCCACTGGGTATTCTGAAACGACTCGCTTGGACTGGTCGTGTGACCGGTATCAACTAAGCGTGACCTAAGGCGAGCTTTTGATCGGGCCGGTAAATTTAGTGACGCCCTGAAAAAAGAGATGGTGAGATATCTTCTTAACATATTGCCGCGTCTTGCGTCCGGCCTATTCCGCTGAAGAGAAAATACACAACCATAATAGAAGTGAGGACCGGCTTTATGTATTTGGAATTTATGTTCCGCAAAATTTAGGTAGTGAACTAGGAGAGCCAAGTCGTAGTGGGAAACGTACGTTGTATGGATTAGAACAGAAGCAACTGACTGTCTGCCAACATATATCCTTCATGGGATACATTCAACTAGACTGGTTTTTGCAACTGTCGGGACAGTCGGTCGCTAGGACATTCAGGGATAGTCTTGGCGATAAATATCTCCGAATGGTGGTTAGTTTCGAGCACGTTTGCAATGTGCTCCAGTTCAGTCCATCTGCAGAACAGATTTCCCTAGCTCGGTTCATTAAAATGTAGACCAGAATTCGTTTCTGCCCCAGTGATACCGAATTGCCTGTATGCGGATAGACAACTGTTTCATAAAGGTTGTCTTAAAAGTTTTTCTCGTCATTGAGAAACACATTTAATGTGCTGGTAAGTTCTCGTGGATTTCACAGCCCCAATCAAAACACAGGCAATATAACTTCCAAAAATTGTATTCGAGATTGCCTTTGTGAAGAAGCGAAAATGTTCTGCTCACTTTTGGCGAATGAGATTCAGGCGTTTGGGACCGTTTTCGACCTTTTACGGACCATGGGTTTTTTAAATAGACTTATTGGTTCACATGTTCAATAGTTTAAGATGACATACTGACTACAGTCTCATACGAAGTGGTAACTTCGGATTTTCAGTCTCCGTTTTACGTAACGTCCAAAATGATTGAAAGTAACAGAATTTGAACGGTGTCAGAATTTTAACCCCTATCGATGCGCATAATCTCTCACAGGAAGTTTGCACAACCGCAATCACAGGTCATGGCAGCCTAGTGGATGAACGCGTTGATTTTCTTTTTAAATGACATTAGTTTGACAACCACTGAAAGACCGGAAGTTAGCAGACTAACTGCATCCTAAATTTGGGCAAGATACCATTTAGGTTGGAAATGTTATAAACCTTCTAGTATTGTTAAATGGGGGTCACAAGTCACAGCTTCATATAACATTATTTAGCGGTGATCGTAAAGCAATATGGGGTAAATTGCAGGAAGGGCGGGAAGTGGTTTCTCGAGAACGACAAACGATGGTCACTATGAGAACATTTGAAGGGGGCAAAAAAGAAGTGTTAACTTAATCTGCTGAGCCAGGTTTTAGTGTCTAGCTTCAGACGAGTTTCTGTGACTACATTAGTTTTTCTCCTCCACTGTATTCACTTGTTACTGACCTCCACCCCTGTTGTATCTTGCTGACAGTGGTGTTACTTCTGTGTCGGCCCTTAGCTCCCTGCTTCACTGACTATGGGACGGTAGCTTGAGACAGCCCTTTATGAAGACAACAAGATTATTACAACTGTATTTATGAAGTCCTCATAGAATGCTTCACAAGGTCACGCTAGAATCTTCTTTATGGACGAGAAGTCCCTGACTATACGTGTTCGATCCAGATTGGCTGACGTTCTGACCAAATAAGACATGCCTTCGTCTGATTCCGTAGATCACACTTAACAAGTCAGATTGATGCGATGTTCGGTTACCAACACCGGTGGCCCCGGACGCCACTGAAATGGCTGTTTTATCGTAGCTTACCTAAATTTACTGTCAGGTTAATGTATAAAACACCGGACCCTCTAAAATGAGCTATATGATTACGACCCCATTACTCTTCACCAAAGACTCACTTCTGTCCGGGGTCAGTGCACGCAAACACTATGCATCGAACGAACTGGTGATAAGGTGTTCGGACGCTGGTTTACTTGTTAATCTTTTATTTCTAAAGCAATATGTGCATCAACTGTTACGATGGGGAAGGCGCCAATAGGAACGCGTTCATTTGGCGATCAGACCAGTGTAGTCGAGATCATAGGGACGGTCTTCTTCACCTGTCCTTATTCGGTTGTCCTAGGATGAACTGATTAAGCCTATCTAGGTACTAGACACTGCAAAACAACGAAAAGGGGCGAACCCGTGAGTTTCCACTGCACACTATGAGGCATAACGATAGCGACAGGCCCCAGAAGAGGCTGGTAAGGCTGTCCCAATCAAGGGTTCACATCAGATCACAAGGCATGAAACGTGGAGATGTTGGTATGTGGGCTTAATCTCGAAGTCGTCCTTGAGTCGAGGTTTCATGCGTAGGTTCATGTAACATGACATAGGTCTTTCTAACGGAAGAGATGAAGGCTCGTGCCGTACGGCACAAAGCATGCGAGTTACCTAGTACTCACAATATCTCGGGGCTCAGTATACGCAAAATGGAATAGAAATTTCGAAAGCTATGACCCGTCCCTGATTAGCTAAATCAATCAGGCAGTTGAGTTCAGAGTATCGGTTCGAACTTTAGAGCCCCATTTAGGCATCCTGGGATCTCAGGGATGCTGGAAAGCTATTCTACCAGACCTTTCCGCCACAGGTATGATCGTTTCAGTGGACAATGAAATTAGGTGAGCTGCAAAACTATGGACGAAGATTAGAATGGTTTTTTATTTGAGCCCATAAGCAACAAAATGCAACATTTTGGCGCGAAAACTTTTACTCCACTTGTAGAGAGTTTGCGGCTAAAAGCATTGTGCGACTAATGTCCCACAATATCTCCACTTCAGAGCACTTGCCTTTACACAGCTCGGGGTATTTCACTCATTTGCGGGAAGGCTTAACGGATCCATAGAGTTGACTAAAACGGACCTGCTACCCTATCCTAGAGTGATCAAGTGACTAATGGGGATGACTGTATGACTTGCATCTTAAGCCATCAAAGCAACTGGAACGGGCTGGGGCAGCAGAACATATCACAGCTAATCGGGCAGTCGACCATGAGACGTCTGCCACTGGACCCAGTGCAAGCATGAAGTAGATCGAGCGGGTCCGTCGCTCTGTTCCTTTTAGAATTTATATTGGCTTTATCTTGGTTGGATAACTTCATTACCTGCCATTAGAACGAGCAAAGAATCTACCCTGGCTTTAGCTTAGTTGGAGGAATTCATTACCTGCCATTGGGTACGTGAACACATGAACTTCGAACTACTCAACTATCTAACAGAGCCGATGGACGTGGAATCTCTTCATACACGACTAAACTGCGCAGCCAACTTCAAGCCACTGCACTGCTCTATCCAGTGCATCGATAGCCATTGTGCGGTATGGATACTGAGGAGAGGTGATATGATGGTTTATTTACATATGGGAATTTGTGGAATGTTGGCAACCTGGTTAGGTTTATTTATAGTTGGCGTGTTCACCGGACAAAGGTCTCCCCCAAGCTTTGGCGGAACATTTTCAAACGAACCGTTAAGCTTGGCTTTTTGATACATTGGCATACGTTGTAGTTTCATATGTACCTTTAAATTATTGAATTATGAGCTAATGTCGAAACGACAAATTTAATCCAATTTCAGCTAACAACTTTTAGTTGAAAAGACTCACTAACTTCTCGTCAGCCAGGCAAAGAAGTTGTGTAAAATGCTTCATTTTGTCACCTTTCTGAAAAACATACCGCCTTATTGATGAGACAACTAAGTGCCTCCTGAATGTGGTCTCTTGTAAACGGAATACCGTGAGTAAAAGGCGATTAATCTATTCTGAGATGTCAATACTTTATCAAGGAGCGTTTCCTCAACCAGAAAAAGGGCACTGGAACTGTGGATTTTTTTACTGAAGTCACATACCTATTTGAAACTCCACAGTAATCCGTTTCACTGATCTCAGTCAGTTAACTGGCCATCGTGACTGTCCTTGCTATGGGCGACTACGAGTTATTATTATCGTGAAGTACGAGTGTCCATGATGTCCAATTATAACAACACGCATCAGGTGACCTTTTCCCAAAGGAGAAATTTCAGGATACCGGAGACATTGCTAAAATCGATGTGACTGTATGAGCGACAAAAATCAATAAGCTGCTTCTGAGACCATAAAGAAGCCTCGTAGTAACTTTTTTTTAAATTCGTGAACGCCACCTAGATAATTGACATTCTGCTTTCAAACAGCACCCCGATTCATCGCCCCATTTTGCCTCATGTAATCGCGTAACAAACAAGCCCAGGGGCGCGGGGATCTTTCGGAAATCCCACAAAAATGACAAAATTCTTTTATAAATAAAAGTATAAATCAGGCAACATTTAGCCGTCGCACAAAACTAGCCAACTGCCGACCCCCAATTCGGGCCTCTCCTCAAATAGGACAATTTCAACTGGGTATCATGGGTGGTTTGTACTCTTAGAGAATATTGTACTATTCATCGTAATGAGATGCACGGTAAACCAAAACGTTATTTGGTGGGCATGAGTCCGTTAGCCTGAAACTGTAGAAATCAATACTTCGATTCCTTTCAAATGTTTTGTGTAGGTGAAAACACCACAAATTTTTTTAAACTTTGCTGCTGGTTGCTGCTTACTTTACTTCTCCACATTGTTGCCAAAAATCTGGTTGCATGTTTTCTGTGGGAGCGAATCAATAAAGCTGATTTAAAATGCCCAACCTTTGCGTAACGAGCTCGATAACGTAACTTTCCATGGCAAGAGCCTATGTGTATCAGGTTGACACCCTCTTGTAGTAAGATACTGAAGTCCGGAAAAGCACACCATAAAATTGGATTAGCAAAAATACATACTTGGAAACGTTGTGGAAAATGTTGGTCCATAAGCCTGTGTCTACAATATCTACAAAATGGCTACGACTGTTTACATATGCGATAAACACTATCAATAGTTGATACGTCGGTGAGCAGCAGCGGTCCTGAAGTAAAGTTGCCGACGAGATACCTGATGCAGGTTAGGGACAGTTTAGGATCAATACCTTATTACCTAGACTGCATCCCATCACATTTGAGTTGACTACTATTCAAGGGTCGTCCCAAAGGAAACACGTTATCCAATAATTTCCCTGTCTCGTTCGCCTGAAGGTTTCAGAAGATACAGTCGTAAACGTGGATGAACACTTTACAAGTGTCACCGATCTCTAGTTTCGTTCAGTTCTCTCTGGCAGTCAGAAGTCATAACCGCGATATCAGCATACCTAATAACAGTTGCGTTGTTTACTTGCTGAAATTATGCAACATTCAACTTGGGAAGTAAGCGCTTCGACCACCACAAATCCTTCTCTAGATCCTACCGTAGATGTGAATGCGGGCTTGTCGATTCCAATGGGGTGTCAGTCTGCATGGATTCTGTCAGGAGTTTGGCACGATTTACTGCCATTACCTTTTGAATCTTAAGGGATGGTCGTTGGTTTTTTTTCGAAGAGATAAACGGTTTAATTGAAAACGTTTCGTCACTGCGTAACTGAACCTATTGGTGCGCTGCCAAGTAACAGTGTTTCTCCCATTCAAGAGACTACCTCAAAATTACCTCAAAGCGCACTGAGGGACCACGCCGAATGTACTGAGAAAATGGCCGATGGTCGTTGTTTTTTTCGAAGAGATAAACGGTTTAATTGAAAACGTTTCGTCACTGCGTAACTGAACCTATTGGTGCGCTGCCAAGTAACAGTGTTTCTCCCATTCAAGAGACTACCTCAAAATTACCTCAAAGCGCACTGAGGGACCACGCCGAATGTACTGAGAAAATGGCCACAGAAGATACCTATTTCTCGAAGTACTTTGGTTTTGACTATCCAGTGACTATCCACAGTGAAAGATAATTCGCTAATTGTGACCGAGTGCCAAAATTTATTGATACTGACTTACGCATAACTGAGCCGCACACGGGAAACGGATGGTCGCACAACAGTTTTGTCCAGTGTAACAGAGTTATGTGAAAGCTATCAGAGTTGAATCCGTCCTGCTCACGGTTGTGTGACCGCCAATGGTAGATCACCGGCCACTACTTTGTTTTTCAAGAACAAACTTGTAAACACCGTTCTACAAATGTACAGATTTGGGAATTCATAGATGCTTAGTCAACTGATTCTTGAACCGAATGTAAACAAACAGCAGAGGTCAACCATCGTCGGATGTGATACGTAAGGCTACGTAATCAAAATGAGTGACCCTGTTCTTCCCCCGACAGTGGATCAAGTGCCAGCCGCATAGATAAGTCTAAAATCCAAAGTAAGTGGACAAACTACGAGCGTATGTCCGACTGCAGAATCTATATGACCTACTATTAATGCAATTAATTGGAATGTGCAAAAAGTTTCCGCCTGCTACCGTGCTGTGACCTTGATAGATGAAAATTGAAGCTGTCCGACCAGGTGTTGTTACAACTATCAAGTGTCATCACCATAAACAGAAGTAGTTTACGACAACAGTGATTTGCATGCTTGCCGATGAACGAAAACTCGATAAAGATGCATCTACCAGAACGCTTTGTTCAGAAGCGTGTAATCTGGAATTTTCAGCTGTTTTAATTGTGTGATGTTATTTCCGGGTGACGATTCCGAAACATCGAGACGATTGGAACCAAAAGAATACGGATGAGAGTTTCATCAGAAACCCACAGACCCAGCATACCATTGGGACGCGTCCTAAATATGAGGAAGATCCGCATTCCCTTTGTTGAAAATTGAACCCTGCACTCATTGTTTGAACCTCCAAACTCTGTCAGAGAACTGACACTTCGCGAAAATTGTTTTCCAGTGACTTTGATTCGTTGTTTACTAATGTCCTGTCTGAGGGAGAGTAGATTACCCTTTGGAGGTACATTACTGCATACATTACTTCGAGTGTGCCAACTGAGGGACGCTGAAATGCTTCACCTGTATTTTTGAAGGGACTGCTTACAGACAGTTATCAACGGTCCATCTCATTTGATATTTTCCCGGTAAAAGGCGAGCGGCCGCTCCGCATTACCACTTCACTTCGCTATATTTAAGAACGATATATGGACAACATTCAGATTTTTCTTGCGATAGTATTTTGTGATCATTCCTCATTTGATATTTTTCCGGTAAAAGGCGAGCGGCAGCTCCGCATTACCACTTCACTTCGCTATATTTAAGAACGATATATGGACAACATTCAGATTTTTCTTGCGATAGTATTTTGTGATCATTCCTTGACATCATCAGGAATGTTCCCCCGAACTCGTCGGTGTCTAATGAGGTTAAGTCGAATCGAAGTATGCTCCCTATGAGTCAGCTACCAAGCATGACGAACGGTCTACCGTAAAGTCATATGAGATGGCCACCCTTACAATTTTTATCTTCCTGTTCACTAACTCAAGCGAGGATGTGCGGAGACAAGTCTTCAGAGTGAGAAACATATACATCGCGGACCAACTAGTTTAAGGAACAGTCTTTCTGAAAAAGACACTGACCGACAATAGCAACCCCGACAGGCTCATCAAGCTTAAAAGTGGACCAAGAACGCTGCGATTTGATTGACCAGACTGCACCGAAGGAAGAAGTTCTGTTGTGTCTGGCGTCCACGTGTACACACACTTCTGTCGATACAAGGCGGAAACTGAAATCTCCCCTGAACCGCGTTTTTCCATTTGGTAACTTACACTTAGCCTCTGTAACCAGAAGACTGGTTTCAGACTCAGTCTGAGACTTTCTGACCATTATATTGCACCTATCATCCGTCAGCTCCCTTGAAGTTGCAGTGAAACTTAGGCAAATAGGTTGGAATGATGCCCTTCTTACAGAATTTCTGAGAATTTACCAAAATATATTGTTGTGGTCCACGCAGCTAGCAGTTTGCAGCTCGGTGTCGTTGACACGTAACTACGTTTATTAATTATGCGACAATTTTATGAAACAGTTGACCCTTCTAAGGCCTTAACGATTGTGCTGTGTAAAACTAACAAAGTTGTTAGCTTTGTGTGAAGCATTGTGAAATTCAACAAAACAACCGACACGGATCGCACAAAATTGATTGATTCAGGTCATCTGCTTACCCTGGAGCTGACCCCGTCTCAAATTCTGTCATAAAACCTTATGTGACCTTTGATGTTCGTCGTTTGCTACCTTGCTCTTCACCTAAAAATTCAGCGTGTTTCATGTCTGTGATCTGAACTACTATCACCTCACACTCCTTGTTCTCTCGTAGTTAAGTTGTTATTTCGCTCAACTGGAAATGAGCGAAAAGTTTGGCACATTCACGTGGTCCATTAATTCAGACCAGCACACACCGAAGGCTTTCACACATTAGGCATAAATCCGTGTTCTTCAAACAGCTCTTCTGTAAGCATTCAGTCACTGAGCATGAATGGATGTCTAATTTACAAGATAACCAATAAGTTGAGTTGTCTCGAGAGTGAAGCATGTTGTCGTATATTGCAATTTGACGTGATGTAAACTGTCGCGGAGACCGAATTTCCTTGAGGCCTTACTGATTAGTCTTTCAAGGCCATCCTCAACGCTCAAAAAGAAACTATCTGCTTATACTGAGTGACCACTTTGCTTGAGACTCATAGTAACGATGTAAACTGCCCCCTATCATGGCAGAAGTAGGTGCGCAAAATGAATTTAATTCGAAGTGCTCTTGTTTTACTGTTTTGTTCACATTAATCGGAACGTTACTTTAAACTAGTTTCTTATCGAGATATCTATTGACAACTGTCAATCTCAAGTTTAGGTTTGGAATTCTGAATCTTGGCCCTTCGCATTTTTTGTATGGTATCATATTTTCGCATACATGGTGTTCCCAATTTCATTCGCTTTCAAGTTTTTTTCTCAGTACATTGGAAGTGCAAAGCTATACCATATGTACATGTTGGTCACCCGATTCTAGCCAAAAAGGTTGCAATGCTTTGTGCCAGCGTGGATGTTCAATCAACTAAAGTGGGACAATAATAGGACGTTGAAGTTGCAAAACTCTTATGTGATCTCTAAGGCTATCGAAATACGCTCAGTTGAGGGATGCCACCAAAACCGCTCGACAGCGATTGCTTCGAGGAATATTTAATCAAACTTGCTCATGACTCTTTGGTCAACCGAACCCAGTTTGCGTGTCTGTGTGACCAAATGAACTCTCAGAATTATGCCTCTGTTTATGCGTCGCATATCCATGACTCGTCAGTTCTAGATGATTCCCATCTGTGTACGTATTCTGACGGTTGATCGTAGCCCAGGAGGTCATATAGACATTTGGATTTTTATGTGATTACGAAGGCGTTTTTTCCTTTTCCAGTGCCTAAAAATCATGGCGATATTTTCTCCTCTAGTTCAGGCTAGCAAAGTAAAGACCCTTCTGACAAATTGTCTTCGCTTGTGATTGACAAAGTTTGTCTTGTAAGACCTACTGATATAAACTCCTTCGATTTCATCTTATCCTACCCCGTTGGACGCTCATCGTTCTACTGGAGCTCGACAACTTTCTGACCAAGAGAATTATTCGCCTCTTTAAATCTTATCCATAAATTTTCTGTTCTATATGTTCTTCCCCACTGAATGTGCTTTCCTCTCTGACTTTTTCCCCAAAACCCCTTTACAGCTTTGTCGGTGAAACGCATCGAAATTCCATGGAATGTCTTAGTTTTTCTGGTGAACAAGAAGATTTCTCGTAATTTAACCCAAATAGCCTTATCTAGTTGTCTGCACCTCCCCTCTACCCTTTTTATCCCAGACCATACCCACTGACTGCACACGGTCTAAGCGTAAACATTCAGCCACAAGAACAACCCCCACACCGAATATTCTGCGATCCCCTACGTGGCCCGGAAATTGCAGAAGCGCAGAAATTGCACCGCTCGGGCTGGACAAAACTATCCTTAACTTATATTCGTAATGCACCACTCATAAGGTTGCTGAGAATTCTTCGCCAACCCACGGCCGGTTGCGCCCGTCTTGCGGCCCGTCAGGTAGGCACACTACGAACATACAGGTGTTGCGATATCTCAATTATCGTAGCAGCTGAAACATGTTTGTTTGCAATTGAGTGTATTTCGCTATTCTTAATTCAGCTTGAATTGGGAAACCAGTTGTTTCCCTGGAATGATTTAGATGTTTTTGAACGAGAACCTTTGTTTACCATAAACTAACCTGGACAGCACTTTTTTCTTGTTGCTTTACACATCGGTTTCCAAGCTGCCGCGACCAATTCACAGCCGGCCATGGTTCTTCTACCAAGTCACATGAATTTCAAAGTGTGGACCGTGAGTGCAGCATGCACCACGATGAAATAGGAAAGAGTTGGTTATCCAATCCAGTAGGCACGTGGCCATGTCTACGTTCTACTACCAGACAGCGTCGGACAGATCCAGCCAAATACTTAAAAAAAGGAACGTTTGGCTTTTCTAACTCATTGACAGTCACTAAAAATCGCAGCCAGTCGTACTGTTGGAAGTCCCACGAGAGGTACTGACAAATATGCGGTGCCTTGTACGGAAGGCTGTGATCATACTTTGTTTCAAGACCGGTTTGGTCGTCTGACCTGAGTAGTATTCTCTATAGGGTCCTAAATAGGACCATTCAGAAAGAGTGATCTCTCCCAAAGGGATTTTTTCGAAACGCCGACTTAGTAATAGAAATGAGAAATAGGTACAACCACGTCTCAGGTTTAGGACCTCTTATTGAATAAAGATGGCAGTAGAGCGAAACGAATGGATCTATTTTCCGGGTTGCTCTCCAACCGCATATACTAGAGGCTGTTTTCGGGTTCACTGAGATGCATTTTGAAAAAATGCATATATTCTCTGTAAGCGACATGGGACTTTCAAACAAAAATAACCAACAGCTTACCACAATTTTCGTTCCCCTGAAGCTACTCGGCTAAAGATAGTTCCCGAATTTCAGTCACTAATAATTAAACACTAAAAGGTTGAGTGAATGAAACTGCAATGATTTAAATGCACCATTAAAAAAGCCATTCTTCCAAGTCTCACTGTTTTATTCTTTTCAGTTCTTAGGTTCTACAGGCGAAACACCAAAATATACCTCCATGTTTTATTATGCGCAATTCACATGCTTCAGTTACTGTATTCCACTCTTTGGACGTCAAACATTCAAGAGACAATGGCGATTGCGGCACGGAAGGCTGGTAATTACAACTAGAGCCGCTTCCCAGCCTGATAGTATTGTTGTTGTTTGGCAAGAATATTTATCAGGGGGTCTAACTTTTTTGCCTTTCACCAGGCTCCACGCAAAACGCGTATGGTACGGCATTCAACCACTAAGACACCACGGTTTTGGATTCTAATCGGTACACCTTACCTACTAAATTGGGTAACAGTTACACTATGATGGACAATTACCCGGTACGGTCGAATCGCTTGGATTGCCTGTTCTCTATTCTCCATGGATGAAGCCAAGTGGCTAAACAATATGACAAAATTATTGTACCCATTTATCACTACGACATTTCTGATTGAACTGCGCACTCAAAACTTTTCCGCCGCAACAGTTATTGTTTAAGACAGGGGTTGTTTTGCTGTGTCTAAATCTCGATGAATGTAGCTCAAACTTGTCGGTTCACAAGGTGTGACTGAGTGACCAAACCTCTACGGATGGGATCCGCCATCAGACTGGATGTTCAAATCCAAAGATATTCTATGACCCATCACTCATTTCGACATATATATATATA
>NW_008751770.1:147597-172855 GCF_000715545.1 Opisthorchis viverrini | reverse complement strand
CATTCTAACAAATATTGTCGTGTTCGGTGTCATTTTCGTTAACCAGTAGTTTGTTTCTTATCGACGATGTTTGCATACGAGTGTTTTCTATGGTTCTCATGGACATCCCTCAAAGAGAGATCTTGATTTGTGGCTAGCAAGGTGTTGTTCCTAAGATTCCTTTTTTGTTTGAAGTTAGTTATCAGAATAGTGAAGGTTGGCATAACCATGTTTCATCATATATTCCAGCAAATGACTTCTTTATTGTGCTAACCCCACAAGAATGGACACTTCGAGCGGTATCTCACAAGCTGACTGTGTTAGACAACATCTTTCGTGTAAGGAAGTAAATTAAAACTGTTTAGGTCCACTCTCTTGAAACAAGCATCTACGTGTGCCTCCAGATGAAAAATAACAGTCCATAGTTTAAGAACGATTCTTCTTTTTCTGTGGAAACCATTTTCCCATGTCATCTTAAATGTTACTTTATTTCTGTAGCAGAACAGAACGCTGCCAGTTTGTAACACTATCGATTTTAAGCTCTCGCTTTTCCGGGAATTAGGCTAGAAGTTTCGGGACAAACAACCTCCCACTAGTTCTCTAAAGTGAATGACTTGCAAGAAGAAGAATGATGCCCATCTGGTAAGCATTTGTGTGTGGTGCGTTCAAAGATAGTTTTAAATCCAAACTGAGTAGTCACCAAACAATCTTGAGCCGCTTTCCGGATCTTACGTTCAAATGTATTTCTTTGTTGGTTTAGCATTAGATTTGGTCCATCACGTGGATCGGCTGATTAGCTCGTGCACTGAGCGATACGGGTTAAACGTAGTACCCACACTCATATCAGCCTGTAGAATCCAGTAAACTGATTTACAGTTGATAGATTCCAGCAAAGCGGTTAAATCCGCATTACACTCAAACCATCGCCATTGCAGTGCTTCCTTCTGTCGATCGGAATGGCTGACCCACAGATGCAGCTCACTTTGAACAACGAAAGAGATGGAATCTAAGCAATCGACGACCTGGTGCAGTGATGGTACCTGGGGTCATTGTTGGGAATAATCGTGCGGATGATGTGATCTTGTTGACGTGGATGTGTTGCTGATGTGACAAATCTCTTTCTCTCTCTTGATGTTTGTTTGGTGGGCGGCAACAAGTTTTGATTCAGCTCACATTCAGAGGATGGGTGAATACACTATGCTGTCCGTGAGATGTTTTCGATTCGTTGACAACTTTCAATGAATATGGGTTGTGGTTGATAGATAATACCAGGTTGTTTCACCAATCTTCGAACGGAAATTCACCGGAACATCACGCAGTGGAACAAGTTCACACAGAACAGACTTCATTAAACAGTGAAAATGACGTCCAAACACGTTGATCTCGTTGAATGGCTCTTTGAAGAGTGGTTTCAGCATTATTCTGAACTTGAAAAGCACCCCTAAATCCCTACCCTTATGGAAGCTGTACTCAAATCAGATTTCAGAGGACATTAGGTTCAATATCGTGTCTTTAGATCAATGTTGTTTAACCTTTCGATGATCAGACTGCATGCGAGCTTATTTTACCGATTACCGCATCTAGGGGGGGGGGCAAAATTTCCGCGTTCTGAAATGAAATGTGTATTCATCCGTCATTAGCCTTAGTTATGCTGTTGAACCTTTTTCCACTTAAAAACTTTTGAAAAATATTTATTGGTAAATATTATATTGCCACACACTAGTTCACCAATCGTGAGTGATAAAAATTAACCGAGTGGTTGACCAAATCTAAATTTTGTTGTGGAGCCCCAACGTTTAGGTAAGCCATGCAGTCTGGCCAGAGAACACGGTTTATACGAATAAGTATAACTTTCGTGTGATTAGCGCTCGAAATAGCCTTCATTTCGAAACTCTACACAGCTAACCACCATTTAATGGTAGAAAAACGGGCTGTTGACTCATCCCAACTGTGATTATAGTAACTACAGACCCTGTATTTTGAACCAAGATGAGTACAGTACCGATGAATCTGAATGGGCCAAAAAAGCTGTCCATTGTTGGACACAGCTGAGTAAAAATGTCAAAGAACGTATCTTCACAGTAAACAAATAGTGAAATCTGCTTGGACTGGAACAATCAAACGAGACCGCCGAAATTTCGGTGTGCATTGGCTCAATGACACTTTTTCATAATTGTTTCCAAATTTTCACATGGGCACAGAAGAAGACCATTATGGTTACTATGGTGAACCTATCAAAGCTATCGCCAGTGACATTCGAGCAAGAATTTTGCCTACTATCCAGGTGACCTGCAGAAAATGGAACATTTTCTTTTGACATGTCTGGGTCTGTGATTGTTAGTCGCTTAGCGAATTGAGGTCCTCATCAAATGATATTTTCATCGCATGGTTATCTCTCCGGTTAACTTAATTCACTCATTACGTTGCATTAGGCAGCTACACTCTTCGAAATCAAAATGAATAGCGCAAGCTTGAAACTTCTATCGAGTCATTAAAACAAACATTTTTCTTTTAAGGTGCTAGAGATGGGGTCATTTTAGTCGTTGATAGAACAACTCAGTTACAGAAGGCAGAATATGTCCGAAAACTGCGGCACTGTGCTTGGCCTACGAAACATAAATGACTGTAAGAAAGTGTATTGTAGGCTTAAATCATTCTCGGACAGAATACGTGTGTTACCGTCAAAATTCACGCATTCATCAATAAGTGTCAAAGTGCTTTCTTTTCTCCATCCCAGTTTCATACCAACAAAGAAAAAAATTTCAACAAGGACTTGAGAACCCCCGGAGTAACGGAACCCAATGTTTCACACTACGAAATCATTCCCCCAACATCGTCATCACCTACTAGTTAGCAGGAAATTACGGCGTATTTTGTAACTGTGTTATCCGCAACTTAATAAGGTAATGAGACTTTCCGACTGACGTCAACTTCAGAAATGTATGCTCGTTGGATAGTCAAGTTGAACCGCGTACACTAAATGTCTTCAGAAGTAAAGAGTATGCTTAACCGAAAGTATCTTAACCCAGAATCATGTGTTAGTTTGGTCGGGAAAAGGCCTTCGCTGGGGAGTTCGACAAACCGGCCGACCGCCAGGAGGTCATGAGGCGGTTCAAGGCGGCCAGAATTGCACCTGGATGTGACCCGACCGTGTTTTTCGCCTGCCTGCAACAGTCGTTGGATCGGACTTTGCCGGGACTAGAAGGAGTGTCGCGCCACCAGTTACTGTCCGACCAGTTCATCAAAGGAGTGCAGCCGTAGCTTCGTACCCATTCGCGGTTGGCGAGAGCGACTGGCCAGTTGAGTGTGGAGCACTCGGTGCATCTGGCACGGGAATTGGTCGGGGAACCACTGGCCACGTCATAGTGGACCGCGACCCAAAGTTCCTGTGTGGACTAGTATAAGTGGACTACAGGGCTCAGCAAGAAAAAACTACGGAATACGTAGTAGTCTTCGGTGATATTACAAACACTAATTTCTGTGAGACCACATGAATAAACACGACGCTGGACAGGGACCTATGGAGACGTGATTTGGGACTCAGCATGTCTCAAAGCCGGACAACAATTATCCATTTGTGAGAAGGCCGCAACGAAGGTACAATTCGCGGTAACCTCAGCAACATTACGAAGTATGAGTAGCCCCGGGATGTTGTCTGGTTCTAGTTTTCTTGCCCGGCCTGGCTCTCGGGAACACTTGAGGAAGTAATTGATTCGGCAGTTGGCCTTTTGGATTGGTAACGAGACACTAGCGGTTCAACTGATGAAATGGGCGGTTAACTCAACAACTAGAACTAGCCTTATGCAATTGTGGACGTATCTATGGGTAATCACATTTGTGGGACAGGAGTTTTCTGACGGAGGGGTCAGACACAAAGCGCCGACAGGTAAGCTGAAGCAGTTTATTGATGACAAAACTGAGGGTTCATACTCAACGGAACGGAGTACACTTTGTTTCCTGTCTTCTCTTGCTCCGTCAATCCAACTGGACCGACGTGTTCCCTGTTTGGCAGCCTTCAGTGTGTATGGGTAAAGAAAATGTCCACTAAATGCGAGATCAATGCACCGGTGGTAGTGTCATCACTTTCGGGTGGATTAATGGTTAGCTTCTTCAAGCCTATTGACCTTTGTTATTACCGTTATTACCGTGATTGTCATTATATGATGTGGCTAATCCAAAAGTGATCGACTTTCCTTTTTCTGGAAGACACTGCCTTAAATACTCTAGTTGGACGGATGAACTCCTCTGTGTATGCACAACGTAGTTTGTTTTCAGTGAATGGATGACGATGGCATTCAATATAGTTTTTGTGTTTACTGGTTCTAGTTCTGTTCCAGCGACTCTGGACGAACATCTCTTTTTATGGGTAGTATGCTTTGTTGCAAATCAGCGGTTGTAGAAGTTGTTTGCGTGGATCCTGTAGTTTCGAATCAGGCGAACGAAGAGCCTCGAGCTGAAACAAGCTGGAAAACTAGCCGCACGAAGTGTTCTCTGTAGGGACCGATTCGAAATGTTTTGCTCTTATAAGCTATTTTGTCCCATTGGGTAGACAGACAGCTTTTCTGCACCTTACTTCTTCGTTATTTGGGGTTTGTTAGGGACGATTTTCACAATATATCGCAAACGGTGTAAGTCTAGTTGTAAGACTTAGAGGACTCGCATAGTGGCTTTATCTGTACTGATGTCGACAGCGGTGCGCTCCTCAAGGAACGCTAGAAATCTTTGAACCAGCGAATTTTCGATTGGCATTTCGAATCCCTCGGTCACAAGTGGTCGATCATCAATGTGACTGAACTGACCACTAGAATCCGCGAGAAATTTTATCGGGGATTGGAAGATGTGTCTGGTCGTGCACTTTATTTGACAGCTTAACTGAAACTTTTTGCGACCTTTTCATGCTAGACAGTTTATACTTCTAAGTTGTTCGTTTTGAGAGGTGTCACGTGCCTCGATCGTTACAGCCCAAGTTTCCGTGCCCTAAATGTCGGTCAGCACCTGAGTTCATGCCACAGCTAGATACTAAACCGACTCGCTTTAAAGCAAAATCCGGTTATTATGGTTATCATGACTGAAAGCAATACTCGTGTCGGAGGACATGGTCCCATCACTTCATTTAAACAAACGTTTCTGTTTGTCCAATATATGGAGTGAGAAAGGTAAGCAATGAGGATGATAGATTTCATGAAGGTTGATAATGATTGCGTGACAGCAATGTCTGTTCAGATCACTAGAATCGTTCTTTCTCTTATTCTTCCTATCCTCAGTGAAAGAAGCCGCAATAGCCGGAACCACCAAACTTCGGTGCATGGTTTGCAGCTGAAAAGCTGAAATGTACTGCTTTTGCAGTTTCCGCGCATTGTAGTAGTCGTTTCCCCTGTCTTTTCTAATCAGATTTGGAATGATTAGATAGTTATCTGCATTGGCAATAAAGCCTCTATTGAGAGGCCCGATAGTCAACCGTAGTACGACGTGCTCTGAAAAGAATGACAACCTGTTGTACTTTAACGTTGGCACTGGGCATTCCTCACACAGGTAGACCGTGTACCAACCAGCAGCCAGGACTTTGGGTCAAATTTATCCGGTTTGTCGGGCGCATCTTTTCGTCAACAGTCGGACAGAATTCAAACGGTGAAGGAGACTGACCGTTAAGTGTGCAAAATTTGAATAACTTATAAACAAGACCCACCGGTTTGAAAGTAAGCGTCTTGTCGTATTATCGAACCCAAGGTGTATTTCGGCCAAGAAGAACAATTGCTTGGCATCACTTTGCGCAACATTTGTAACACATAAACCTGAGTAGACTGAGACTCCCTACAAACCCACGTGCATATTGCAGTCCAATGAATACCACTGATTCATCTACTGACATTTTCAAGACATCACTAATACTATACTGCAACACAGAGCCGCCGCAACCAACGACAACTATAAACGCAAATTCTGTTGGAATATGTTCTTTTTCGCCCAGGATGAACTTTACATAACTGAAAGACTGATTTGTTTGAATATCCTTTAATTAAGATCACTCACCCACAGGAGTGTTGTTGAGAAAAACCACCAGATGCAGCACCTCTACTCACTGCTCGTACGCCAATGCACGCATCGGTATGTTGAATCCTGAGGCCCGTTGGAGTTTCTGAACAGTTGTTTCGGATACTAGTCATCCCATAATGAGCTGCATTCACACTCAAATACTTTCAGATCAAACGCATTCGTTCAGCCATTAACCTGTCGTAGTACGCCGCCAGGGCAGATATGCAAACGGCAGTGCAGGCCCATCTATACGCGCAGAGTGGGGTTGTTCGTGCAAGGGCCAGGCGGTCGAGGATAGATCGCACCGAGCTTAGATAGCTTTCACATCCTATCAACCAGGGACCATTCAGGAATTACATGACGTTACGATGAAGCCGCTTCGTGCAACGCACAAACCGTAGAACCGATTGGGGGTGAAAATTGGAGCTCAGGTTCAAGTCTAGGTCTGGTATAAACGCAGAATAAAACAAGTACCTAACATCAAGCAGGAAAAAGTGAAAAATTGAAGGGATCATCAGTACAAGTAAAATTGTTAAACCGTGCTGTGTGCAAGCATTCTAACCGAAACTGGAACGAACCAGTGAGAATTAGGGGTACTAATCATACATATTTCAGAGGTCGGAATAGCTGGCTGAAGAGTGCATTTTTTTAGTGAAAGAGCATTAGTCGGATGACGTGTAGAATGAAAGTTGTCCTACAGGGCACTCTGTCTACGTTGACTAAATAAGACATCAGTTTAGGTGGAGGATAAAGTATATGGTTTACGTGTTCGATAGTGCTAGTGGATGTATTTTGTTCCATACTGCACCTGTTAGAATTCACACCATGAAATGACCTCAAATGAAAGAGCTTTTCCAGTCGGCAGTAGAAGAAGCAGCATAAAAAATAACTCTGGTCGGAATGGTTGACCAATATATTCAGTGGACATGCTTTGCTACGTATGAAAGACTGTGATCTAAGATTGAAAGTTGTCTGGCATGATAAAGGTGAAAAACATACAATTAGTAAATTAAATTGACATTCTCGATGTGACCATGTCCTCATGGGGACGTAAAACATGCTCTGGTGGTAAGCGACCTTATGCACTTTTTGGTTTCTGTGTAGAGAGGGGATTTCGAATCCTCAAAGGTATTTGTGAGACTCCGAGGGGGATTCCAACAGGCCTGAAATACCTGTATAATGCTTCTCGGCATTTCAGCATTAATGAGTTTTCGTTGGTCGTCGGCTTGTTCGCTGAGCTGAGCAATTTGATTGCAAACGTTTCATAACCAATCGAGGTGACATCACCAGTGCGTTACTGGAGAGTGAAGTTGTGCGTAGCGGTGGGTTAGTGGTTGTGCGTTGAGTAGTGTCACGTGTGTGTTAATATACGTGCTGTTAGCTGGGGATGACCTCTGACCGCGATTAGCTGTTCGGTCGGGCGGTTCTATTGGTTGTCCTGTTATTGTTTTCTTTACAAAGATGTTCGGATAACCATTCCACCTAAGATATGTACCATATCCTCTAGCTCACTTTCTAGCGTGTTGTGAAAGCAAACAAGTTTCTCCTGTTCTTACAATTAAGGGAGAATTTTGGGAATATGAGGCCTCGGTTCACTGGAGTTCAAAAAAATCTCGCAATTTACGTCGATCAAAACAACGTATGTATACCGTGAGTTAGGCGGGAGTTGAATGCCATACGACACGATACGATGCGTCACGTTCCGGTTATCAAAGGAAGATCCTCTTCACAGGTCTGCATTCCATAGATGCAAAAACAAGACTGGTTCGTGCAGATTAGGCGCAGGCTAGTAGAACTGCTTGTAAGTTTAACGCATAAATCAAACAGCAGGACGCTAGGTTAGCGGTTTTAAGCACTGGATGCCGGTCATTCCAGGACAAACATGATGACCCGGTTTGGTTAAACGCCGTGCCACGTAAATCGTCAAGCAGTGTAAGTAGTTTAAAGGTAGTTTGTCGCCAAGTGTGTCATAAGCGTCTTCAAAGTACTAAACAGTCAAGCCTGATTGTAATATTCTAAGTAGTATGGGTGACATCCAACCTAGGCAGTGTGCCAGAATGTTGGGGTGGGTCAATTGACTGTTGATCAGGCGGAGCTACCCTTTCCACCGAGCTTGACAGTTAGCTTGTACGCTTTCCGTCAGAGCAGACATGTCCGAGCAGGATTTGTCAGTCGTGTTTGCGTTTGTACAACTTTTAAATAAAGATATCAGAAATATGCCCTTGCTGTAAATAGTAACTCTCGGAGTAGTACCTTTAAAAGATATCAGAATCAAGAACTATTTATGGTTTGTGGCATCCGCGGAGTCTCTTCACATAACTGTGTTTGTGAGTATTATGAGGCCAACATCTTGAGTGTCATAATTTTTTTATTTTCACTGGGCGTCGGTACTGCCTTATGGTGTAAAACAGTTACTGCAAATCTGTTATAGTACCGACAGGTTAGCCCAATCGCAAACAACAATAAGTCCGTGAAATATCCATATGTATAAACGCCACCTATATCTATGCGCATTTCGGAGTATAGGTCACATGTCACTCTGTTTTGGGCACGATTACGTTTAAGAAATCTGGCAAACATCTGGAAGTAAGGACATATGCCGACCAACTTAGTGTTAGATTTAGCAAACTACCACCTAGTCGCTTATCATATGCCTTGGTATGAAATATCGGGTAATGGCTATGTCTAAACCGACGTTCCAAAGTTGTAACTCGTCTTGTATTCATCCTAAAATGCCCCTAATTCTCCATCGGGTGATGTATGCTGCTTGATGCTTGTCACGGAATACACTGACCGCAGTGTGATCAACTTAAGTGAGGTGTGAGTTCTGTCGTGGTTTTTGCTCGGAATAATAACACTAATCCGCTTCCTTCATAGAACTTCAGATACATGTCGGTCCAGCATCTAAAGGAGAGTAAACAGTATCCTACGAAAGTGATAAAAATTTCATTACGTTTGTGTTGCCTGAGTGTAGTCCTTACGCAGCCAGAAGCAACAAAGTACATTGGATACGATGCAGTCGTCAAGCTATCCATGGCGTGCTTCGAATAAAAGCAAGTAAAATGCAGCTACCCTAGCAGCTGTTAGAGTCTCGACCCTTTTATTCTCCACGGAAGCTAAAACATTTGGCACGTAAACGAAAACACTCATAGCACCAGAACTCCATAGAGTGTGCTCCCTCAGCCACCATTAAGCCAGGCTGAATAAGCTTAATATTCGACAGCCCCGGTAAATTTGGAGTAATCAACCAAGGTTGGTAAATTCATGATCCCCAGACTGCTGAGCAGATTGTAATTTCGATCCTGTCTGGTTGGTAGACCGTGGCCCTCGGGCACGATTTCATTTAATATGAACTAGCGCTATCTCGCAGCAATATAAATACTCTAATTTCCATTGCGTGACTTCTGCAGATCTCTGCAGAACAGACATCATCCGACCTGAGAAAAGCACTATCTATATCAAGCCTACCAGTTCACTCTGAATGTACTTCTCAATATCCTTAACAAATACCAGAAAATTTGATTACAATGACCTTTCATTTTCACAGTTCCAACTTTCTCAGAGAAACATTCAGTGAACATGTGAATTTTACTACGCTCACATTTGTCACTCGCATCTGAGATTGAAAAAATATCAACCAAGTTAATTAGTCACATGATCCGTTTCTCATCCATGAGGTTGGAAAAACTCCATTTAGCCTCAAAATTTAAAACCGAATCGGTTTCGTTTGTGCGTTTGAAAATCCTTTATGACCACGAGGAACAAATATAGGTTGGTACGTGCCCGCCTGTTTTAGTATATCTATTCAGTGCGGTGTGGATTGGGGTGAAATTCCATTACAAACCAAGTAGGCGATTTCTGTCAGTTGCTCGTAAACATACGCACTCAAAAGAAGGCTTGTTCAGTCTTGATATACTTTATAGCTGCACCCATAAAACAATGCTCAGCAAGTTAACCTACTAACAGCTACAGCAAGGGAACTCCGAAGAAGAGCTATTTGTAGTCTGGTAATCATGGTAATGCAATATGATGATTTAACTCACGTTTTCATGCCAATGGGGACAACATTTATACCATTAAATTCGCTGCCAAATCTGCCTAAAGTTCTGCTGCACGATTTACCTTATTCATAGAAAACCAAACTACACATGTGAATAGACACGGCCAGTGAAAGTGTATGCACGAGGTCCTGAGTAAACGCCTGTCAGTTGGACGACGAGGGCCTGCATCATCGAAGATTCTCAGCGTGTTTATTCTTGCGCAACCGTTCGTCAGAAACACGTGGATCATTCCTCCCTTCACGTTATCTCACTCAAAAGAATCCTTTTGATATGAAAGCTACTGAGTAAACCATGAAAAACTCATTTATCAGCCTCTCAAGCGGTTTGAGCTTGCTTGGCTCATCCATAGAAAAGCCCCGCTGCTGGTGTACATCAGCTGGACTATGACAAGTAGGCGGACTTCGCATAATCATGTATGGTCCTGACTGTTAAGTTTGCCACCCTTTTAGCTAACAAAAGCATGGCACTTTTGAGGATGTGGTGTTCTTCTGTGGCCTGATCCATATATCCAAACTTTTGGCTGATGATAAGCTTGAAATCTGATGCACTGGGCTGTTGTTATTCTTCTTGCCATAAGCACTTTCTGGGCTTCATTTTTGCAGTATATATAAGATGACCACGAGTAAGGCAAGGAAAAATTCTCTGCGTGCGGACAATGACTTCTAGTATACATCTGACCTTGAACGCCATGTTGGAAATTTTCAAACCGGATGGAGCACGCAAAAGTTCAAGGTTTGTATACAAAGTGGATTCCGTTAGGAAGCATAGGCTTGTAAATGTAACAACGAGGGGTCTGAACATGTGCGTGGGGAAACGTATCACAGTTACAATAATTAGTGACCATTAGGTTGCGTTTTGACTGAGTATCAGGAGTGGAAATGCTTTTGAAAAAAGGGCGGATAAGTTCTTTGACGTACACGTTATAAAGAGTACTACTGCGATCGTCCACCAAGGGCGATAGGCCAACTACAGAGCCGCGCACCCGAGTCGTCCAGTTAGAAACACCAACATAAGATTGTTAGATGCATGCAACATTCAGAGTAGAAGAGCATAAATGGCATTCATGACCAGTGAATACTTGAGTGAATAGTTCGGTGGTAATGTGCACACATGCACTGGTATTTTTGGACCAAACTCCCTCAACAGACAAAAGTTTCCTACTGCGCGAGCAACTGAGGATTTCAGGTTAAATTGTACGGTAATTCAATGCCGTCCTCGTGACAATGAAAAGTTCATTGAGTGGAGATGTTGTAACTGGATACGGCCTTTGTTATCCTGAATTTTTCCCGGTATTTTCGGTGCACTGCTATACTCAGTGTTACCGAACTGTTGTGTTCGTCCCCAATCTGGAAAATAAAAATATGAACTGTCCAACATATGGTTCCCATGCTGTCTCCCTGGGCAGACACTCACTGCTTTATATTTGGTCTAAAACATGAGATTTATTCAACCAGTTCGACAAGGCTTGTGGTTGATAACCAGAACAGTCTCAGAGCTTTCATATATTCTTTTAAATAGTAATCTCCGGCTGCTTCCCGTTCTGTTTGGCGAATGACCCTGGAGCGATTTGGTGCCACTCACTCAAATCATTTGAATCCATTTACCAGTTAAATTTAATGGTTGTAAATAAGGTGAGTGGTGATCTTATTGTGACTGAGCAGTTCCATCCTCAATTGGCTTGGTTTCTGCTCACGAATCCACTCGACAGGATCTGGGTCGGAAGCAGGGGAAATATAAATGAATTACGACTGATGAGTCACTGACCTATCTTTGGCTTTGGTGTTTAGTAGTGGACGTCTGCTGGAATACATGCGTTGTGTAAAGCTGAAAGTTGGTCACAAGCTGGTTGGACGACGGACTATTGTACCGGGAGCCAGATCGTCTTTAAAAGGCAGAAAGATTATGGTACAGCTATTCCGCAAATGAAGAGTATCTTGGGAGGTTTGATCCAGTCCATAGCATGAGGTTTCTGTAATATGTTCTGGGCACCCGTTAAGCAGCATTTTTGCGGATCGATGTCAAGACTGTCACTGTTATGGGCGCTGAGGACAGGCACCTTTATCACATGCCAGCAAGTCTCCAGAACTTGATGTATTGGCCTGACTAGGTCAATTCCCGGTAAATCTTCCTTTTGAGTTGTGCTTCTCCGGAGCCTGTCAATACCACATGAAGAGACTGAAGGCCAAGTGCAAACCAATCACTAATCGAGCAAGATTGCTGCTCAAATTTGGGTCTAGTGTGCGCTTGCCTCGAAAAACAAATGTCCGAACCCAACACAGCCAAGGACGGGCACTGTTGAAGCGCTTTGATAGCGTCGAATCTTGAGTCCAGTGGTCCCTGTTTAGAGCGCATCAGTTGGAATGATCGTGCCGTACAAGTAACATGAATGTGGAAATTTTGGGGTTTATGTGTTGTGTATCCAAAATTTCGACCGCTTCAGACAGCATACCTAGCAGGGTCATCTCTTCAGCATACCGTTATTCTACCTGAGTTAGCTAATCCTCTGTAGGAAGTTCCGACACGGTTACTCGCAGACATACATCACCACTCAAAGCTTAACTTGGGAATTTTGTTGGTAAATACCTGGTCATGTAGCCTCAGAAAAACACGTCCGATATCCGAGGACCGTCAAACACAGAACACACTAACCAGAAGAGGCCGGAAATTCGACCGAGCGTTATTTCGCCTCTGGTACCATACTAGAGCATAAACAACTCGGGCTGTGAAAATGAACGGCATTCTGGATACCCCCACTCTCGAGAACCCACTTACAGATATACAAGCTACCGTGCATTGATAGCCTGTCCGACTGACCGCCAAATTCACTTCGAAAAAAATCCTCGAATATCACAAACACTCACCACTCACTTTGCTGAATGGACGTTCTGCTTGCCCATAAGATGTGGGTGAAAAAAGCTTAGAGGGACATGTTACGCTCCCTGAGGAACCTGTGGGGGATGTGCGAATCTGATTCGAGAAAACTTTTAATTGCGGACCAAGTTGGCGCTTCAGAAATGACTGTTCGGAAATTAGTATGCTATGTCAGAAAAGTGCACTAAAGATACTCAGCTCCGGCGTTCAGACAAACAACGGCCGTGCGTACAGCTACTGAAATGCTTGATTTTTAGTGTGAGTGACGATTACATGCAGCAGGTACTGAACTGGGACAGGTAGTGACTTGATTAAACTTGCTTAATGCTAAATTCGGGACTTGTTTCTCATCCCAATTAGAAGACTGTTTGGAAATCTGAGGCCTGTTGAACGGGAGTACCAAATATAATGTTTGACGTATTTGGCCTGGTCCTCAGACAGCTATCTTCGTCCATGCATCGGGAGCTATATTGGAACAGGCAGTAGTGATCCGCTCCAAAGTTCTAGTGTTCATGAATCTTTATAAGAAATACGTCCCTTTTGCAGATTAGCCATCCCCATCAATCAATCGGATCGGTCGATTCATAATCACCGGTAGTTCGGGTGTAGTGTTATTGATGCCGAATCACACCAGATTCAAAATGGATGGACTAGACTATCTGTTTTTTATGCACTCACCAGTCGCTTCAACCTGCTCTTGAAGTCTTACCAACATATCGCGGTAAGTCACGTTAACAATTCATCTGACTTGGCTTACATTCCCAGGACCGACTCTCTCCACGATAAGGTAACCCTTGGCATTGACTTTACAGTTTTTAGGAACAACCTCACTAACAGCATCACCCGGTTGAATAGTATCCGAAAGGAAGAGAATCATTAAGAAATCAGATTGCAGGTCTCGTCATCAACAAATTCCGAGAAATTTGTTTGATTCAAAAACATCCAAATTAGATGTGTATTTTTGACAACAAACCACGCCGATTGTTTTTGACTGTCACCGCTTTACACACAAACCCGGGAAGCGAATGCTCTTCCCAACAATGCCTATCTAGACAGCACCATGATGTACTCGTTCTAAAAATGACAGGCTAATCAAGTATCTGTGGTCTTGTCAGTAGTTTTAGGACGGAAGTAGATAACCATTCATCCAGTGAATAAACCTGCAGACGCCACCTGGAAAAAAGATACTAGAATCATCACGAAACCGGATGAATCTGTTGTACCAGAAAACTGAACAACCCGTTGAGACAGGATAAGCAGGTAAAAAGACCCGCTACAATGATAATTTCAGGTTCGAACAATGCGCTGGCCCGAAATCACTGATCAACACCATCCACCAGCTGACCTGAGTAACTGACAATGACTCGTGTTGACTAGATGACGGTGGAAGCAGTAGTTATTGAGCTAATCATGAATTATTTGCAAACTAAGGGCTTTTGGAACTCTCACTTGGTTAAATCCAACTTCGGTTGACGGAACCTATATTCGAAATGTTCAACAAAAACAGGACAATCGTGGAATAGGAAACACCGCAGAATGCTGCAGAATTCCTATACCCCATCACTAGCTTGGACAGCTACCTCGATGCCGATGGTTTGTTGCTTCCCATCTAGTGAGTGCCGGAGCAATCTGAATCTAGTTGCAGTCCTGAAAGTTAAACTAAGACCTCACTTCTATACAACCAAGACGCCTGAGGGGTTAACACGATTAACACTCTGCCTCGGTTTTTCAGCTACTGGTGTAACGCACGCAAGTAGTATGTGTTGTTCGTGAAATTTCGCTTTGTCTTTCGAAAAGGGGAGATCTGTTGCGGAATTCGTGGAGTCACTTTGTAACATTTGCTTGGATTTGAGCGAGGAATGACTGGAGTCAATGAATCTCCAGGAAAGTTCAAGAAGACGCGTTCGAGAGAAGATGGGTGTCCAGTTTTTGTAACTAAGATGCAAATTAGAGTTTTGCTTCTCTGTTCAGTGGTCTGTAACCGGTCTGTTGACATTTCCTAATAAGTAACTCCGCAGCGAAAGCCTTCTTCCTGTCACCAGAACCCAGAAATTAGAATTAAGTGGTTGGTCGCCGATTGCTAAGATGTAGTCAGACGTCGTCTGACAACAGGCAGAGAGGTTTTCTAGCACCAGTGTGAATTGGGTGCCATAGGAGTGCCCCGAATCAACGCCGTTCTTAAAGATTAGAAACATCGGGAAACTGACCTCATCAAGGTCAACGACGTCATAGATGCATACCTTGGTTAGGAAGGACAATGATAATCGCCAACCAACCGAAAACTGTCTCGCCGGCAAAGAAACACTCACTTTTGAGAAGTATACGTAAGTTCAAGTACATTACAGATCCCAGTTGTTATCGGTAAGTATGTATCATAGGTATCTAACGGCCTACTCGGGCACCCAAAGTTGCGGCCAACGAGGTAACGGGAGTAGTGTCTACGCATCAACACGAAAAGACTAACTTTACCTTCTGCTTGACGCTGTCAGTCAAATTATCACCATCGTCAACGACAATAACAATAGCGAAGAACAATGGTACTTTACTACTGCCTATCTTTCGCAAATCAGCTGCCTTTCAAAGGTGAGGTTATCATGACACTGTGCAAATCCAGGTTCCTGGGTTAGATGCTACTTACTGGTTGTCGCGGCGGATCCTGAACAGTGCATCCTCAGTGACCGTGCTAATTGACCACCTATCGGAGCTTGCATAGAGCTCAGTTAGCCCAAGCTGCTCACTTCAAGTTATCCCCGAGAACTCGAATACCATGGCCACTTACACCCTCACGTCTGTATAAGATCCAATTACAGAGGGCAAGTTCTATGAACAATCGTGACTAGTGATTAACAAAGCCTCGCCACAAGACAGCTTGGTAGAAGCGTGTGACTGGGACGGTAAAATTGGTAAACGAGACGACAGCACACGCCACAGTTTGTGGGTTTGAATCATGTCAGAATGGTGACTGGCTAGTAAAGTCCGTTTCCTTAATCCGCTCGTTGTTAGCAAGGCCCTTTTCGACACCCAGAAGAATTATTGACGGCAAACCGAAGTGATGGTCAAAGAGCCTCTCAGATTACATCCGGGTACACGAAAGAGGGCACGCACCGGGGTTCTCATAGAGGTGCGAACTCTGGGAACATAAAAGGCACACACTAAGCCACGACTGCTTAGACTGAACTCCACATTGGTGCTAGATAAGTGCCGGTGGTTTTGTCACACCGCTCCGTTTTCGCTTTTACGAAACTCCCAGCCTGAAAACTACTTGATGCGCGGAACAAACATGGAGCTATCTGAAGAACATTCGAAACCACCGCTGAAAAAATTTTCACATCAGATCCAGAATATCGAGATTTGCGCAGCCTCAGTACCATAGAAAGCCAACTGTGAAAAGCCAAGTAATCCGGGGATCACTAAGACCGTCAAAGCAGTTAAAGAACTGACCCCCCCCCCCCGCAGAGATGGGACGTAAGTTGGGGTGCATAAATTCAGCGTTTCAGCACCAAACATGCCACTTCGCTCAGTCTGGAAAACCGAGAATATTCCGCAAGATTGAAGTACCTCAGTTCCTATTTTTGACCTCCAAAACACGATAAAACGGTTTGTACCAACTACCACGAAACCACTCGGTTCGATATTGCCTCAAAAATATTTGCGTCATTTCCGCTACCACTTCTCAATATAAGTGGTGACTTCAGTCAGTTCTATATACGGCGCATCGAAATTACCCGACATGCCTTACTGAAGCTGAGCTTTTTCCTTTGAAGATCCGAAAATCCGGATCCTCAATGCAGCCAACCGATCAGTCTTCATCTTCAAATGCTGCTGCCGATATGTAGTGAAATTTCATTATCCAAGGACGGTATACAATGATGTAAGCCAGAAACGTTGTCATAATCCAACACGCTTACCTCAGTTCCTTCAACGTCGACACCTAAAGTGGTTTGGGCAACTGAAAAATCCGCTCGGTATGGGCAAGGCAATATGGAGCAGCCTGAACTTCATGTGCTCATTGGAACCAACACTTAATCGCGATTTGTGCAGAGATGGCAGTTGATCACCACGCATAAGCAGTATGTGCCTCAGAAACTTCAAAAGTCGACAAATCCTGTCTTACTTGACCTCGAGGCAGCTCGGCGTTTAAAACACAAAGCCACTGACCTAAAGGTTCGTAGCTCGGACCCGACATTGGCTTTTTGATTGCACTCATCTACGCCTAACTAACCTGGCATTTTCTCAGCCCTACAGTTCATTCGAGTTGCACGGCGGTTACGCACTGTCACAGCTGAGCTTTAAAATGAAAAAAACTTACCACATGAATAGTATTACGCGGAGGCACGTTGAATTGTGTCACTTTTCCCAGTTGTCACACACTTAACTCTGGTTTTTGTGCAAGAACAAAGATGAATGCTAGATCGGATGTTTCCCGTCAGGGTCTCGAATCTGTCACCAACAAATCCTGTTGGATCACGCTGACGAAACTGTTTACCCACAGATCTCGGGGATTTGATATGTAGGATCTTCCTTAAATTGGCTAGTCATTCGGGTTGAGGGCTCAGAATGCAAAATTGAATAAACAAAACGAATCCAGCTGGTATCAGTGACAACCTAACGAGCAAATGGGTACGCTAAACTACAAAGTTTTATACATAACCGAATAGGGAACCATAAAAGTCCGGATGAATCGGGTCTCCAGAAATAGGATGAAGGATGAACGTCTAAAGCAGATCAAGCCCTTTAAAGTTGATCCTGCTAAATTTAGAGATGCTCAAGTGTCACAACGGACTTGCATATTTGGTTGTTTGTTGCCTGTTTGTCAATACAAAAATAAACAAACAGTAAAGTGTGCAATTAGATTTTGCGAAAATGTTCATCCCCAGGGGGCAAGTTCTAGTTTCAAGGGTATTGATGAGTGGTTGCTCCAAGAACAACTCAATAAAATGGATTAGCGATCTCAAAGGACCGCTTTACTGAGTCACGCGAACCGAGAGTGGAGTAAATAGGAATGTAAGGATATAACCAGGAAATCCTTATAAGATTGTTCCGCACAGGGATCAATCCATTCGATGTGCTGATAAAAAGTCCATATTCCCGTCTTTACCAATACTGCGACTGTGAATTACTTATGCTTGCAAAGAGTGAATGGTGGTGGGATCCAAAATGGAATCAGATTGCCCAATGGTCGTTACTGAGACGGTTTAGTGGGCAACATCTACGAGTTCTTAACCAAACGCAAGGCTTCCCGTGACCAGGGTAGCATTAGTCCCGTTAGTATGTGGGAAAATGGTCGGGCAGAAGAAAAGACGGATGTATTGAATACAAATGCGCTGAGCACAACACGTGTGTGGATGTGTAGTTCAGTGATAAAACTGACAGAACTCAGTAGCGACCGAATGCACGCCCTGCTGCAGGTCCGCCCGTTGCACCTCGACCCCGTACAATGGGGCGCGCACGTCCACGTACTACAACTAAAAATAAAATCAGTGAAACTAGGAAATTACCTCCAGCACGAATCATAGCGTTCTTCCCTCGACCGGTACCCAATCCCTTCGCACCAAGAGGCCGCTTTAACATTGGAGAGTTTTTAAGCATATCCGGGAGAATTAGAAAGCTAGTGAAAAGTAAAAGTTAAATTCGGATGGAAGTCTTACCGGATTTTACTGCCTCGAATGTAAACTTGCTGTAGATTGCTGGTTCGTCCATCACGAGCAGTTAAAATAATGTCTGCCATCTGGATATTCATGTTATCCTCAGCTTCTACCAATTTGCCGCGAAACACCTCGCCATTCACGGTTTCAAGGGTAATCACGTGGCCCTCAGCGTCATGCAAAACTTTGATCGGGATGCCAACAGACATGCTAATGGTCTGTCAAAGTCAGATAAACGGCTGAAAAAAGCGGTCCGAAACATGCATGTAATAAATACCCCAAACCAGCACAAGCCCAGGATCCCAGAGCGTCATGCCTTTGATCGGGATGCCAACAGACATGCTAATGGTCTGTCAAAGTCAGATAAACGGCTGAAAAAAGCGGTCCGAAACATGCATGTAATAAATACCCCAAACCAGCACAAGCCCAGGATCCCAGCCTCCAAATGTTCCTATGGACAATAATCTCTGCGGCAAACTCTAGGACGCTCCAGGACTAGGCCTCTCAAAAGTCTCAGGAAATAGATGTGTTCCGAGGACAGAAGAGAAAACAACAAAAATGGTACCGCGTATAAGAGACGGTACGTTCCCAACGGATGAAAATATGTGTATGTTCCGGACAGTGCGATGAGAAACTGCGGACGGTTCGGTGTAAATGTGAGATGAATGCCAGTCACTCTCTCACCTGCGTAGCTTCATTAAGCTTATAGAAAACAGCAAGGTAAGGATAACGAGCTACATACTCTCGTATGACTACGGTTCCGCGTTCATACGCCTGTACATCGGGTGTCTAACATCAAACCAGCAGAACATCTATAAAACTAGCAAGCTAAAGACAGTAATCTGTCATTTATGGGACAACGGCCTTTGAGCACATGTTTCCACCCGGAAGAGCACGATGCTTAAGATGCGAGTTCTTAAAATATCCTTGGTTTTCATTCTGCACACGATTTCTCAGTTTTTTGCAGGCTTCCGGGCCGCCATGCACTGTCGCATGGAAATTCCGTTACATGTAAAAAAGATCGCAGGTTAAAAATTCGCCTTCTCCATAAAGCGTTTCAGTTCCCCAGAGAAAACTACCTCTGGGTATCACCTCGGCGCTCACATGTTTTTCTCTCTTGTTCTTTCCAAAAACCCTAAATTCAAAGTCGTCTGGATTCGTTTGATCGCCTGTTAAACTTTATCAGTTATCACTACTTCTGCCTTGAGAGTAGTGAAAGCTAAAGATTAAAACTACCTCCGGGGGAAATTAGAGGAACCTGAAAAGGAGATCGTGCAGAAAACTGTTCAGCACGTCACCTTTAATTCGTAAATTATGGAGTAAACATCGAATTTCCCGGTAACGAAACCACACAACGAAGCAGGGAACAAGGAACACCAAAGCTAACGTGTTCTCCGGGCACATCTACGACCCCACAGGCCTAATAACAGGGTCATCATTTCGCCTATATAGATATTTATGTTTTGTTGGCTAATTACCAGACAGCCCCTTACACAAACCACTCAATCAGTACATCAAATGGTACAGTGGCCTCAGGTGTACTATCACCATAAAATATTCAATAAATATCCCACTATTCTAAGCCAATATCACGTATGAGAAAAGAATTAGGACGAAAAAGGATAGGATGTTCGGTGAACTGGAGGAGGATATGAATCGCTCGTCCCTTTGGATATTGACAGAAATTAAAGACCAAATCACCTGCCCATGTGCTGCCGAGCTTCTCATGCAGTCATACATTTTGGATAAAAATAGAAAACAACTAACACTCAATGATACATAGGTGGAGCGCGTACCATCAATGTTAACCGAAATGACCATGGTGATTTCCGGTCCTGCTTTCCAAAGATCGAAATCTAATTTCAAATGGCCCTGATAGTAGCTTCTTTTTAAATCGTTGTGGGGGTCAAGAATGAGCATTTTGCGAAACAATAATTTGCGATGTCATAGTCATAGGGACCCCATCCTTCAAGCCGTACGATAGTAACAACACCCGAACTCGTCGTAATCTCTTTCGCACACTTCTGCCAAGTCCGCCATTATGAAATAAGCACAGGGAACAACAGACGATGTTTCGGCGTGCGTACCGCAGTTAAATGTGCTGTGTTTCCTGCGACCAAAGTATCTGGTGTACAACCAAAGACCCGTTTTCTAATTACCACACAATGCATTGGCTGACGCCATCCGACACCAGCAACGCTTCCACAGATACTATGTCTCGCAAGGGCGCAACAATACGGTCTTCCCGTAGACTTATATGCGCTACCAGTGATATGCCTTTTCGACTCCTCATGTGACGCAAATTAGTAAACGTGATTCAGGCCTCTAAGATTCTTGCATTGACTTCATCAGGCATATTTTCGTCAGAGCTAACACAACTACCGAGCTATGTAAAACTCTCCACAACAGCCAGTAATTCTTCATGAATTGTAAAGGGTATGTTCAGAGAGTGCATGTTCTGAAGCATGATTTCGCACTCCGAAGGTGCAAGGCTCATGCCAAAAGATGGTATGATGGTGGTTAGTCTATTCAAAAGGGCTTGTGCTTCGCGTTGGTTTTAAAGATGAGGGCCATGTAGGGAGGCTTTTGGAGAGTTCACCATACACTCTCACACGCCAGATATATGGGGGATATAGGGACCGGACTATGCTTATAAACTTCTGGGGAATACCCTGTTGAGCCAGAACGCCGAAGAACACTGACCGATCGACGGAACCGAACGCACCCTTGAAGTCAGGGAATACCATGATCGTGGGTCGTCTGTACATGTGGCATTGCTCTAACACCTGACAGTGTGAAGTTGTGGTCGACGCAGTCGCTACCCGAACGAAATCCAGCTTGATGCTCACGAGTAAAGGATTTTCGTGCCCCGCGCAAGATGATAGAAACAGCGAGGCAAAAAGCTATGTTACAAGGGGAGTCAAACTAACACCTCTGTTGTTTAGGCTTGGGTAACCTGGCAGAAATCCAGCCCTCGTGCTTCCTTTGGGTGTCATCGCAACCGGGCAGCATCATCATGATCATTATGAGTGACATGACATCAATACTTTACACTGATGCTTCGCCGCCGTACAATCATGATTTTTGGAAAGCCTTATTGTGAAGAAAAGAATGAAGGTGAGCAGGGAAGGGAATCACTACTACCGTAAGGAGGAAAGCCCTTCGCCGAAGAGTTGTCCATTAGGAAACACCAACTAAACGGTTATTACTACTTACCACAATCATTCCGAAGTGCCTGCACCTCCAAACACATTCATGCAACCTGGATGGAAACTGACAACAAGAACGCCATTGACAGCGATAAGCAGCCATTTCTTGCAGTGTTCCCAACCAGGCGCAGTGAGAATCACACGGTCCTCATCCTGGAAAGTGAGCAGCACCGACAGCACCCAAACATTTCGTAATCTCCTTCATGCCCCTCTGCCAGGTCAAGGTTTGGCCCCCTCTCTGCTTACGCCACTCTGAGTTGGGCATGGAACACAGCACACTCTTCGGCAAACGACTGCTAGGCAAACGCAACACATGTCCCAACCTACGCAGCTTCTGGTGTTGGATACATTCTTCAATGGAAGTGCCCGTTACACAACCGAAAACTCGCTTTCTAACTGCCTCATTACGGATACGCCGACACCAACCCACACAAGCTATGGTTCTGAGACAACAATTGTCGAACACCTGAAGATGTATCAGTTCCGCTGCCCGAACAGGCCAAGTCTCTCAGCCATACAAGAAAACAACCCGCACTGTAGTTTGATGCACACGTCCCTCGAGATTCAGGGATACACCAGTTTGACGCTAAATTAGTATGTGCGACCCGAGCCTTGCAGATTCGTGCATCGACCTCATCCGTCACACTACAATCAGGACTAACACAACTTCCAAGATACGTGAAAGGCTGCACGACTTCGAGTGCTTCCCCCTGCATTGTAAGTGGCGCCTTCAGCGACTGCATGTCTAGGAGCGTGACCTTACACTTTGTGGGTGCAAAATGCATACCAAAGGATGGGATGTTTGGCAAGTTCATCCAAAACAACTTGTGGCTTCTTCTCCTCTTCGAAAACGAGAACGATGTTGTCTGCATATTCCAGATCGACAAGGTTTTCGTCAAAGGCAATTTGAACACCTTTGAAGACCTTCCAGCGTTTACATTGTCTCACCGACCACGGAATTAAACAGAAATGGAGAGTGAGCACCCCTGACGTACACCATTTTGTGTACGGAAGCTTGTGGAAAGCTATCGTATACGCTCATAAGTCCGGAAGTCTGAGAATACAAAGAACGTATTGTTATGTTTTCATTATTATTATGTTTCACCTAGCGTCAGATGATTTATTGGGTTGGGTCGTGATTACGGTCAGGATGAATGTCACCAGGCCTCCACCGAAGCCACAGTTCTACCAGGGATCAAATGTTTATATGAGATTTGCTGAATTGTACCGCAAACGAACTTGGTTCTGAAAGTTTCGTTTGATTTCTGGGTCCACTAGCTTTTCAGTAGCTAAGTGATGTGTGTGCGCTTTGCGTAAACCTGGAAAGCAGCAATGCACAACTACACGGTCGGAGTCCACGCCGGTGTTCTAGAAGGGGCGGCAGGTCAACCCTCACAAAAGGAACCGAGGGCGATGTGGTTTATTTGTATTTGGGACCGGTTCACTGGTCAGCACCACGTGGTCAAGCGATTCCCGCTGTTCCGGAAATCGGTACTGCAAAGAAAGACTGTGATCGGTGCACACTGAATAAGACGATTTCCGTTGTCCGTGCGTCTCGTATCCAACCAACGATGACCACCCAGTTGGGCCTCAGCAGCCCTTAATCTATCTACCTTGGAGGATTCATGTCACCGCCAATCACAACGATGACGAGCTTCTAGATCGTCATAGAAATCGTATTTGGCAAATTCCGAGCTAGTCCCTTGGGAGGTAGGCAGGGGCAATGGACCTCACTCCCTCTAGTCTCTCACAAACGTTACCAAACGAACCGCGCAGAGGCGAATATCAACGGGTATCCATTCAAATAGAGATGCTTCCCCTAGATCGCATAGCATAATATCCACCCCAGATATGCAGCTGCAATGGCTTCTGCATCATCAGAGGTGCGCAGTTGAAACCCAGGGGAGGGTGAGGGGGCAGCTAGCTCAAATACAGCACTTGCTGTATCCGTTCCTGATAGAGAGCATACATCAATTGGGAGATGGCTCAGCGGTTATAGCGCGGATTTATTGACCGGAAGGCCCGTGGTTCGAACCCGACCTCTGCCTCTCTACTTCCCCTGCCTAGGCTTGGGCAACCTGGCAGTATCCCAGCCCTTGCGCTCCCTCCTGATGGCATGGCAGTTTGACACCAAAAGGGTGCTACAGAGGAACGATTTATACATCAATGCAGAGGGAATCAAGCGTACCAGCAAGTTCCATTTGTTGTCCTGCATGTTTGAGTGTGCGATTATTAAAGGTAGCTGAGTGAACCGGCCTTCGGATTCAAAAACAGACTTTAATGTGTTTAGGGATGCTACTCAAGTCGGGTGGATGTGATGAACAGTGAGCAAAACGGTCAGTCCTAGTGCTGGGACCCATGGAGAGAGCAATCACATTTGGGTGTGGTAGGGTAGAAGAGGGAAAACACGCAAATACAAGGGAGTCAGCAGTAGACTGTTTTCGCTTACCCGCCCTGCTGTATGCAGCAAGTAAAGTGATCCGGTTGGTGACAGCACGCGACGGCCATGTTAGTTGAAAGAACCATGGCTGTATGTGGTCTGGGATACTGCCAGAGCTTCTAAACCTACAAAGGGGAACGATCAGGGTTCTCGACAAAAGCCTTCGGGTCAAAAGCCTGACTACAAGGCAGCGGTGTGTGGCGGGAAACGCAAGTGCACTACCATTTTTACAGAACAAGTTGCCCCACATGTTTCCCCAGCCTGGAGGGACAGGAGACTGCGTTATTCAGACCTCTAATCATTGACCAACCTGGTATGACTGTGGGTGTCGCACGGATACCACACAATATAGCTCAGCGAGTCACGTAGGCACACATACCGTCATACCACCGTGACCCGTATCAGGCTGGTTCATGGCATTCGAGTCAGTGCGACGAAGGACAAGTGAAGCCAACGGTCTCGGTACGATTGAGGTCAAGCTGGTCTCCCCATGATTGTCGTACTCGCCACGGGACCCTTTTCTAAAATGGGTAGTTTAAACGTATCTCCCCGTTTGTCCGGGACAGCCTCATTTTCCAAGATGTAGGCAATGAGATCAGAAAGGCGATAACCGAGGACTATCCCATTCTTGAACAATGTGGGTGGGAAGTCACCCTGACTAGCTCGGTGGCGCTTGAGAGAACGTAAACTTTCGAGGCCATAAGGGATTCAGGGTTCACCAACAAGGATCCAACTGAGATGTGGCAGGTGGCCACAAGAATTGTTGTGCGGAGTGCTCGACCAGCGGTCCCGTCAGTTCGACTCCTGATGTTTTCGTTCACCGTTAGTTTGCCGGGACTGGTCACAGGAATCAACTGATAAATCTTCGGGTATTCCTCGCTTTCGGAGCCTCTTCTCTTTCCCTAGCTTTCCGTGTTCACCAGGCTTCACGGCTGGTATGCACGCTAAGTTTGATTTGACGTCTGATAATTCAGCAGAGTGAATTATGTTCGGGGTCCGCCGGAACATTCAAGTCATCAT
>NW_008751770.1:143197-146500 GCF_000715545.1 Opisthorchis viverrini | reverse complement strand
TTCCCATAGACCTTTACACGGCCGCGGGAGTTGGCATACAGCGCCTTAATGAGGGTCAAGAATTTGAGGGATACCTTTGATCCACAGACACTGCCGCTGTTTTGTCCATCCAGTGTTTGAGCACCATTGGTAGCTGACGGCGACGTGAGTATTAGCGTGTGACTGACATGATGTTGGAAGACAGCATGTTGGAGTTAGTAGTGCATAAAACAACCTGCCATCGGCATATAGCAGTTTTTGCCATTGTCCATACGTACCGAATCGAATCCAAATCGACCTCCTGGGTCTCAGACGCACTTGCCCATTTGAATCTCAGACAACCATAACGATAACTGAAATCCGAGCCAGCTTTTCCACGGCACTCAAGGCATCATAAAAGTTGTCTTTGATGTTGTTCGAGCTTAAGTCGGTTGGGGCGTAATCAGATGTAGTAAACATAACATGATCAACCCCCACTTGTGAAACTCCTTCACCGATGCTTCCTACAAAGTGCACAAAGTCAACTATCAACGGGTATCTAGTGAAGTAAGGATCCTCCAGTCCGGTGAATGAGGACGATACCGACCCCTGAATATCCTAGCACAGAGGAACCAGGTGGAGACGAACAGATAGTGATGGGACAGTTAGCTCAAGCACTGCGCTTGCACCTTGAGTTCTTGCTTCTGATAAACAGCACACATCAGTGTCAAGCGAGTCCAGCGTGAGAGCGAGAGCAGAGTACTGACAATAAAAACAGCCAAATAGTCTGGACATCGATGCATGAAGCAGCATTTTGAGATGCTTGAGGCTGTTGGCACTGGTTGAGGAGCTTAAAGCGCGATCAGGACAGGTTCAAGAAGAATCGGCTTGTCAGTCTTTATAGATGGGCCTACAAGGAGAATTGTTAGTGGGTTTGAACCCGACCCCTGCATCTTGACTTCCCCTGTTTAGGCCTTGGGAACCTGGCAGTAACCCAGCCGTCATACTTCCATCTAGTGACAAGGCGGTTAGGCACAGAAAGGGTGCTACAGCCGAAAGATTTTTTTCAAATACATGTCCCCTACGGATTTGTGCCGGTCACTGAGTACTCCATTTCCCTGTCGGGTTTTTCATTTCCTGCTTTGCGCCGATTAGTTCATGAGACAAGGGTAGTTAGCTAATGAACTATCTCGAATACACGCTACCAAGGCAAGACAATCGGTTGTTGTATCTAGACAAATCGCGCTCGGTGTGATGGCGTGCCATCATATCATTAACATAACCCTGATGCAACATGCATCTCTTCAAAACCGTTACTGTCCTAACACAAGCCAAACATGGAGAATTCATTTCCGACGTTATCTACCACTTCAAACTTATTCAACCTAGCTCCAAACAAATTGCTGCCCCAAAAGCTTGAAGTCCATAAGGTTCAGGGGGGAGTCCTACGTCACTCCAAAGCTTCCTGTTCGGCGAAAAACTATAAGTGAATGCTAAGGCAACCTACCCGACTACTTTGCCGGTTTCCTTTGAATTTTCCCATAAGTCTATCCTTAGCTCATTCGTTTAGCGGTGCGTCACGGCCTTCACGATGCAACTGAAACGTCATGTATATTTTAGCGGAAGAGTTGTAGTCCCAGAGTTCAGGTGCCTTAGGTAGACAGACACAGCGAAGCTGTCGTCAATGGGCCAGCGATGTCTGTGCTCCCTATGTGCCTCGGAGGCATGGTGAAAAACATCCGAACTTAGAAAGTGGGGCAACATAAAAGACCAGGAAAGTCGGCCCGAAATTTAGGCGATGTCTGTGCTCCCTATGTGCTTCGGAGGCATGGTGAAAAAACATCCGACCTTAGAAAGTGGGGCAACACAAAAGACCAGGAAAGTCGGCCCGAAATTTATTCCTTCCTCCCAAGATAATCCAGGGAACTTGTTCACGTGTTACTCATATGGAATTCCAGACACCATGAAGTCTACACTAACCAGCAGGTGACCATAGCTAAAGAACGCAATACTGACTGGGTATCCAGCCAGCTGCCAGACATTGCTGAGCGTCTGACCACGAGAAACGCCCAGGGATTCTATCTCTTCACTAGATTATCACTGCCTTCGCCGGGACTCCGAGCCTCACATGTCTTGTTTGAACCGATATTACAGATCTCAGAAAGTACAAGGCGAGGATAGGGAAGAAGGCTGAAGGTAAGAGAGCGAACGGCTGACGCAGTACGGGTTTTTCTCATTTTATCTTTCTTTATCATTCTGCGTAGTAAGTGCGTCAAATATTCTTCATCAAAGCCAATTTTTAACGCCAAATATGACACCGAACCAAAGTCCCCATTAGGTAATTTTAGTCGCCGCCGTCGGGCGCGGTGACCTTGGGGAGTAACGAAACATCCTTTTGATTCGCGACTTTCAGGTAAGTCGAAAGCCGCCAGGCAACGACCAAGAGAGACTGGACAAAAAACCCGAACCGATAAGTAAACATACATACCGAACTATAAAATCAATTTCGTCGAGGGCACCACTGGAAATTGAATTCTGCCGCCATAGATTTACGGTGAAATACGTTGATAATAGAGCCGATACCTCAAAAACTGGATATAGACAACAAGGCAACGACATCCGCCACTACTTACGAATAGAAGAGTTCTACGCCGCAACACGTCGAGACTGTTTCCCGCCAAAATCACGAAAATCTGACGGACGCGCGCAAAAAATGCGGTCCCAGTTCATTCACGGATTCACGGATTGATACAAGGCGACGGTCTCCAGGGGAAAGAGATCAAGCGTCGCGAGACGCGTTTCGTAGTCCACGGACTTGAGGCCGGCAACCATTCTCGTAGCGGGCCGCTGGACACGCTCAATGAGAGTAACGTCTTTCGTACGTCCTGAGTAGACAACTTGGTTGGCGTACTCCAGGAGCGGTCTGACGTAGGCCCCATAGAGTATTTGGAAGTCCATGCGAGTAATACGGGAGAAGGTACGTCGGATCATCCGTAAAACGGCGAATGCCTTTTGGGACGATTTCTCATGGTGTAGTGCGAAGGACAAGGTTGAGGAGACCCAGATGCCTAAATCTTTTTTGGCATCTATCCTCATGATGTTTTCTGGTCCCTTTTCACCATGCATAACAAAGGCATTCGCTGAATCCCCTCCAAACGACACATGGACGCACTTTTCATCATTCAGAGGAAAGTGCCAGTCCAACGACCACTGCTTGGCAACGTCTACATCCATTTGGAGGGCGCTCGCATTGGAACTCCAGGATTTCAAGTCATCCGCAAAAAGTAAACATGGACTCGCAAGAACGTCTGGGAGGTCGTTGACGTAGATCAGAAACAGGAATGG
>NW_008751770.1:126613-141936 GCF_000715545.1 Opisthorchis viverrini | reverse complement strand
GTGGAAAAAAAAACAAAGCAAACGACATCCGCCACTACTTACGAATAGAAGCGTCCTACGACGAGACTGTTTCCCGCCAAAATCACGAAAATCTGACGGACGCGCGCAAAAAATGCAGTCCCAGTTCATGCTTTTCATTAGCGTACCATTTGTGCACACGTGAAGGAGGCTTCAGAAGTGCTCTCAGATTGTGACGAACTCGATTGGTGGATAGAAATAAAACAAGCGGATGGACTTACCATTTGCATAGTTCGTGGCAGTGGAATCGGTTTCAAGTGCTTCGATAGTTTGCCATCCAGAGAAAAAGGTGCCCATGGGAGCCTCAAATAATCGAGTTTGTTGTTGGAATTAGTGACCGTTTGTTTGCCTGAAAAGTAAGAATGGAGGGCCTACACTGTCAGACCTTTTCGGCTTCACGTTCAGTGGCTGGAGTGTCCTCATTTGGATCATTTTTACCTCATGAATTCGTCATATTCTTGGCAAATTTACATTCCACACGTTCCAAAACCCGGCTGGGCATAGTAAGAGAGAATGGCTTTCAGTAACTGACTACCAGAAAATACAATCCTACCTTCTGATCTTTGTGGGCTCGTGAACTTGGAAGCGGACCACTCTTTCAAACTGAACAACGGCGAGTATCCAACAAATCGTTAAATAAATTGAGGCCGATACCACTAGAACTGCTCTGAATTCTCTTGTGACCAGTTAAGTGTTATTTTGGAACTGATTCGGAGCTTCCGTCGCGCGTTATGTTCGAATACTACCTATCATTATGCCCACCCTTTCTCCGTTCAATGTATCTTTGAATTAGTGGCCGTTTGTTTGCCTGAAAAGTAAGAATGGAGGGCCTACACTGTCAGACACTTTCGGCTTCACGTTCAGTGGCTGGAGTGTCCTCATTTGGATCATTTTTACCTCATGAATTCGTTATATTCTTGGCAAATTTACATTCCACACGTTCCAAAACCCGGCTGGGCATAGTAAGAGAGAATGGCTTTCAGTAACTGACTACCAGAAAATACAATCCTACCTTATGATCTTTGTGGGCTCGTGAACTTGGAAGCGGACCACTCTTTCAAACTGAACAACGGCGAGTATCCAACAAATCGTTAAATAAATTGAGGCCGATACCACTAGAACTGCTCTGAATTCTCTTGTGACCAGTTAAGTGTTATTTTGGAACTGATTCGGAGTTTCCGTCGCGTGTTATGTTCGAATACTACCTATCATTATGCCCACCCTTTCTCCGTTCAATGTATCTTGGCTTCCACCCACAACGGTTAACCTAGTCATACTACACCCAGCCATCTTGAAAAACGCGATTTTGTGACACAAATGTTGTCGAAAGCCTCGACCAACGGATGTGATGGATATCCCGTCTGTTTATTTTCCGGCTTCGATGCCTTAGGAAGCTAGCTTAGTATTTTTAGGATTTAACGAAGGGCACAAATCCACATGTTAGTCGCGTGCATCAGCTAGGCTCGGTCAGCTGTTCGTCTTAATCGACTTATGTTACATGTGGCTATTTAATCAAATATAGATGACCTTAATACTTCCACTCTTATATGAAGTCACGCGCCACAAACTCACCTGCGGTGTTGATTGTGCTGAGGCGTTCGAAGATATTGTTGGTTTGTGGCTGGCCCCCACCGTTGGTGTTTTCCAGGCCAAGATGTTGCACTTCCAGGGTCAAACTGGAAGATTTTATATAATTTAGAACGGTGTACCTAGAGAACGGCAGATGGCGAAAAGAAGTCACGAAAAACCATCTTACCACGACTCTTACTGGGTGCAAAATATGGGCACCCACAGTAAGCAGCGAAACTTTCCTAAACCTAAGTAGGTATTTGAGAATGCCTTATTATTGCTAGTGCCGTTAGGCAAGCAGATTTCGGATGCCCGGTGTCGATATGCCCGGTTTATGATTTGGGAATCAGTTGAGCACGACACATTTAAACACCTTCCTAGTGTATAATACGTGAACCATAGATTGATTGCAGATCAGGAGTCAGAGAGGTTTACACCGATAGAGACCTCTCATTCTAAGGGTGAAATCTGAGATGAGGTAAGGCCTCACTGGGATATAATACTCACAGACTGACTGCAGAAACATGGGAGCAGAAGTCGAGTTTGCGCAGCCCTTCAATAAATTGGAGTCGATTAAGCAACAAATTGATAATCGCAGCTTTTATCTGTAGTGCGTTTTTAATAAACTAGACGTCTCAGATTTCTAGGTTTCTCACCCAACGAATTGAAATAACTGTTTAGGATGTATAATGAATTACTGCTTTTTGATTTGACCACGCAGTGCAATCGTATGTAGTATAACCTGTGCCACGTGGCGATGCGTTCACTGCAGCCTAATTGAAAATGAAACCTTAGAATCGTATAAACGTGTCCTTCGATGTTTTTGTAAAACCATTCCGGAGATCAGCGGGGTGCAAACGGTTATCTGTGTCTGGCATGTGGCGCAACATGCTGCAACAAGGGACCACCTGCCTTGGGTGAATATTCATTTATATCCATCCCACGTAGTTAGAAATTTCAAGGAACTTCTTAGTAATATTTCAGCAGTTTTGCTTCAGAACAAGTGTATTTTACTAGTGTCTGGAGGCCTTCTTTCATAGCAGATCAGAGGAATTCGTCATTAAACGCAGAACTGCCTTCAGCAGAAGTGACTTCTTCAGACATGCCATTGGGCGGTGCTTGTCCAAAATATGAGGTAAGATTCGTGCAGGGTAGAAACACCATGACAGAGGCTACAAACCGCTACAATAATAGCCATTTATCACAGGCTTCTCCACAGGTAGAACGTGCGAAAGCAATTTCGCAACGTAATGAGCGTTTACGAAATAAATACAGTTGCAAGTGGCTCGCGGTTTGTTGACAGGTGCTGACAAATCCATGCAAGAAGAAGACATTTTGAGCCTTTCAAACTGCCTTGAGTTGGTTGTTCGGAATTAAGTTTTGGAAAACAATAAATAACGGTCGGGGTCGCGGAAAGGGGTAGTAACTGAAATTTTTCGGACGACCGCTTGGTGCACCTATATGGACGTTTGGAATGCACTTGTCCATTTAGTGGCCAGTCTGCTAACCTGTCATCACATGGTGGAGGCTTGTCGGCATAAGCAGTGAGACCTGTCGGGTAACTTGAGCACGAGTCGCTGGCAGCCGAGGTCCATCACCTATGGTAGAATTCCGTGATGTCCATTTATATAAGAGTTCCAAACTAACCATAAGCCACGGGACTGTCAATAACTATTTGCAGGTTTTGTTACGTCCAGACGGTGGCAGTTTCAAGGCTGAAATAACAATGTTGGATAAACACCGAGGAACTAGTGCGTAGTGTGGGGATGCAGCGGGTGCTTTGCCCGGTTTCCTGGGCCCCCAAATTAAGGTCTTCGATAACAATCAACACATCAGCCGTTGGCGAATCCTTCGACTGACAGGTCTGCCGCTCTTTCAATCCGAATTCCAAATTTCCTCGGGCAAAGTCGTTCAGCTTTGGCCATGAGACGAAAATCCAGCGGCGGGGACGTGCTGGAAGCCAGCACAGGTGGTGGGAACCATAGAGTTGCATTGGGACAGTTTACCTTCATAGAAACAACAGTCATTACAGACATCAGGATAGGGACGGCTGTGATGTACGTCTCAAAAAAGTGTCATCCAGCCCGGCAGTGGGAGACTAAACGCACTTGTTGCCGATAGTATAATCTTAAAATCCATAGGCGGTTTGAATGGGTGCAGTGAGATTACAGCATTCGATGGTTCCAGTCGCTTTGCGCGAAAGTTCGGCAAGCTGCATCTGAGTGCAAGAGGGCTATTTTCGTTGCTCTGCTTGCATTGTTGATTAGATTTGGCTCACGCATGTAATCAGTTGTTTCTTTACAGACTTTACAGCTTACCATTCTGCGTCAAAGCGAAAACGTTTTGCAAGACCCCGAAGAGTTTAGAACATTTTATAAAGCTTGAAAAAATTACAGTGTTCTATTGACTCTATTTTGCGCTGGTTTGCCAGTTTTGCTATTAACAACAATTCCCATTTACTTTACAGTGAATGTGAATGCGTGGGTTTGGTTGGACAAGCTGTCGCAAAATTTTCATTCTCTCCTCAAAGCAGTGCGGCAGTGACAACCATGTTTGGATGGGTTAGCGGGGCCCTGGCGCTGCATAGCCCTTATCTGCCGCATAATGTCACACCGTTGAACCATCCTTTCTTCGGCGTTTCATGTGTGCTTTTTCATAACGGGAACTGAAGAGAAAACTGAAACTGCACATCACGTTGTCCTTGATGTAACCGTGTGCCTCCAAAGACTCCTGCAATACATGTGTGCACTGACGTTGTTGTTGTTCTTGGAAAATAAATGTGAGGAACTAGTGGATAGCATAACCGTGTATGCGTTACGCAGTCGTCACGCATTCTATGTTCACGTGGGAAAGCTTACCCCATTCGTACGAGCGCCGAGGCCGCAAAACGATTTGTTGGTGGAGTGAATGGAACAGATCCAACTGCTGTAGGGTTTAGCAACTAGTGTTGGATTAAATCACTCGCGTTTCGGTGCAGTGACCAAAGTTTGTTAGCCATCTAAGACGTCACACCACAGAAAAGAATATTTCCGTATAAAACAGAAATCTCGGCTACTGCTTGCGGTTACTTATTGCGTGCTCCGTTCGCTTACCTCTGAAGATAATACAGTACCGTCGGCACGCGATGCCTGGGCATGACGATTCAATCAGTTCATACGTGAGAGGCAAGAGCAACAAGACAATACGCAGTGCCATCGAAGTGTACGTTTCAGTCAGCCGGCGGTCATTTTTTTACGCACAAGCCATAAGGAATGCTGCATACGGGACGAGATGCGTGTCATACACAATGCATTCCTGTAGGAAACCTTCTGAAAACAAAAGATTGATCAAGGTTCCAAAAACGCATTGTAAATGATGTTGCAAGAACAAACCTGCCTTATGGATCAGTTCGTAATTACCATTTAGTCAGGATGACAAGCTGTAGGACAACTAAATGCGCAGTCAGTAAAAATGAAGCGGAAAAGCCACGTCAAGTACACCGAGGAAGCAGTTGTGACCCTACGTACAGATTTCCGTGTGCACGATGAAACAGAAAGGCGTAAGTTAAACACGTGAACACAGAATGATGAAATATAAATCCCACTTGAATTGGGGAAGCACTAAGCTTTTGCTCTTTAAACGCACAAATACGCTTTAAATGAGTGGAAACAATTACGCAGCATTATTGCTTCTCACCAAAACTGGACCTATTTGGATGAAAACCCCCTGAGCACTCAGTATTTGCACAATGGAGTTGAATTTTCGAAAGCTACGACTTAACCCTGATAGAGGAAAGCAAGCGGGCAATTTAGTTGAGTGTACCCACCCAAACTTTTAAGCCCCATTTAGGCATTTAGGGGTCTCGGCGATGCAGGGAAATTATCCCACAATGCTTTTCAGCCAGAGGCACGGTTGCCTCAGTGAACAATGAAATTTGGTTAGCTGAAAAAACATCAGCGTAGATGGGGACGGTTTTCGCTTTGAGCAAAACGTCACCAAATGCAACGTTTTAGCGCAGAAAGTTTTACTCCACTTAAAAGGTTTTGCAGCTGAGAACATTGTGCGGATAATGGGCAGCAACCACCTGGCTTGTGCGCCAACACAATTCAAATATCCGCGCTTTCTGGTTTGTGCAGAAAACTAATCAAAATGCTGACTTGTGAATGAATTGCCTGCCCGATACCCTGTTATTATTATACGCCTTTTTCCAACTCGACATAACAGATGAATTTGAAGGTTCGCTCACTTGAACACATCGGCCGTAGTGATAATTTAAGTATAACCTATCGGAAATAGATATTCCTAAGTTTGAAGCAGTAACCTTCAGAACGCAGTCGTTTTAGAGAAGTCGATTCCAGTGACGAATACTGGACGGCGTAACCAACAGTTTGATCAGAAGGTATTCCTAGTACAGCGCCGTCGGTTTCATGGCCCAGTAGCGGTTGAATTCAAGATTCAGCTTACGGAAGTCACCATATCCTTGTGGAGCAATAATCACCACTTGATCAGCCGGGTTTCTTTCGTCGCTGAAGGTCTTGGCAGCTTTAAAGAGAATTACCAGCTTAAGATGCGTAAAGTTACAGCCGGACGGGAGCGGTTGAAGTGCTGTTATGAAGGACGAGTCGTCTTTCGGAGGAAATATTTTCGAAGGCGATCGAAGTCCAAAATAACCAATTCAGTCCCGCTTAGCAGTGACTCAACAAATTGTGTGCGGATAAAGTCAAAGAGATCAAATGAGGCTGATATGGCCGCATTCAAGTATAAAGCAACCACACATGTCCTCCTGACTTTGGAATCTGCTCGAAAACGGTGCAGCCTTCTACCGGGATCTCAGAATCAGAGCCAGGTTTCTGCGATTGAAATTCGGAGTGGCCATTGAAGACTGCCCGATTTTGAATACCAGGCCTTAAGTAGTCTGGTCACATGCGCTTCAACACTTTGTGCTGCATCCGAAGGTGGAGAACAGAAGGGCACTTTGTAACTGGAGAGGTCGGCAGATTTGGCAATTCTAAGCTAGCTCTAATTCCAAGGCTTGAGAGAGGTCTTCGTGGCGCACATGTCTGCTTCTTGTCTGCCTTGGTGACTCCAGAGCCTCATGTTCATGGAAGGCTACTATCACGTCGGTCGAAAGCTTCAGATAGGCTGATTTGGAATTGAAGCTGGGCTCCTTTTGCTTGCCCTCACTAGAACAGACAAGCTCTAATTTTTTATCTCCGTGAGGGCGATCCTCGAGTATGCCTGGATCTCCGGAAGGACCCTTTGAAAACTTGGAGCCCGCACGAGGTTTACCCGTAGCTAGAGAAGAAAAATGACCGGAACCCCATAGGCTCAACTGATTCTCTTTCCGGGTGGCCATACTGCATAATTATGTCCATACAGGGCTTTCATGGAATAGTAAGAAGGAGAGGTTTCACCAGCTTCGTCATTGCGGTTATTTCAGAGACTCACCCATGCACTTTACAGGTGTTGACGACACCAGTCTTTACCTCAGTGTCAGACAGCAGGATTTCCTGGACAGCCAAAAGGGGGTTGGAGAGCACTTGACATTTGTCCAGAGGGCAGAGTCCATTGCTGATTTTCGAAAAGGCCATTAGGTTCTGTGAGATTCCACTCTCAACCGCCTCTTAGAATGTTACCACAAGATACCCAACCATACCTCCATAAATCCTGACTTTATACCCTGCAAGTCGCTTGACAAAGCCATCAACAAATCTCTCTCAACGTTACTTTTTCCCAACCCACCCTTCACCTTTCTCTCATCACTCCGTCTTACCAACTTACTTCTGGTATACTCCGACCTCACAAGCACGCATTGATGATAAGCAACCATGTTACCCTTGGCAAGATTCACAAAACTTCCTTAGCCAGAAAAGGTTGGTATGACCGGCGACCTATCGCTGGTTCTTAGGCATCCTTAGGCCATATCCCACATCTCTTTCCCCAAAGATCTCTGATTCACCCCTCCTTTTTGATCTACATTAGCCATCTACAATCAATGTTATGGACAAAATGCCCAATAATGGTGTACATAGATGACTTCAAGATCTACAATNTGAACTTAGCCTCCTTGTACCATTATGAGGCCTCATTTAAATAAACTGAAATGACCGTACGGTAGTGAAGCATTAGTATTCACATTTGGTGTTGCTGTCGGTGATTATGATGATCTAGCGTTTACACCTATCTTTCCCAGTTGGGAAATCTCAAGGGCTTGGCGGACAGTGGATGCTTTCAGATTTGGGAAAACAAAATTTTCAGGTTGATTATGGATCAGGTTTATCTGATATATATATATATATATATATATATATATATATATATAGCATAGCCACCAAAGCCTGTCTTTTTTCAGCCCGCCAGAATTCTCTCTCAAACAGCATCAACAGAACCTTAGGAATGATGTATAACCCCCTCCTCACCTGACCAGCTGAGAGACAGGCACAATTCCCATTCCTTCTATGAAACTCCGCAAACACCTGAGAGTGGGTTCTCATCGGTCTCTCCCTGTCACATGCATTCTTCCACGCTTCCACGACTTCTGTTTACCCAGTCTTTCATCAGTGTGTGGATACGTTGGAGCGCATGACATCCATGGCTCACGCGGTAATCTGAGATAGCAAGCAGTGAAAAGCCGTCGAGACCGTTACTTCTCCTCACCTGCTGCTCCACCCAGAACAGCTATCATAGTACGGTCTCCCTCCTCAGATACTGACGTCTTGGTAGCTGCCTCCTTCATAGCTTTCGTGCCATGCAAGCGTTGCAGCCAGCAGGGGTCGTTCCAGTGTCTCCAAGACCCTTAGATTGTCCACAAAAGTCAGGCCAAACCGGCGTATTTCACGAAGAAGTGTTTTACGTAGGCATCTGGGAGCTTTATTCCATTACCTAAATTTTGAGCAATAACACCGACCATTCATCCAGGTACGGTTAGGCATTGCTTACTTTCACTCGCGTTGTATGTCAGGTGGTTTTAGAGCCAGGTTTTGTCTTTCCCATTAACTTCAAAAAGGCAGGTTTCTGCAGTGGTTTGGTTGAATTTAACAGAGATGACAGTGACGTTGCTACCAAAAAACACTTTAACAAGAATCAGTTCAACAAAACCCTGACTAACAAAAGGGCATTGTGATCTGTTGCACGAAGGTTTTCTGTTGCAAACGATTATCCAATTCCTCTTTTCTTAAACATCAATGACCTAACTAAGACCACTTTATAATCAGATGGGTCTTACCGCAAAGCATCATCCGACTCAAGGTAAGAATGAGTGTCCGACCAGACCAAGCATCTGCTCGGACTCGAAAGAAGTAGGGAATGCTGGACATATCCAGAGGTTGCTCCGCTTGATTCTTTTGATCGATCCCCGGGAACCTCTTGTCAACATAACTATCAAGCACCACAATAGTCCTCTGATGTTCAGCAAAAAACGGCGTTGGGTCAGTAGGGTAGAATAGTGTCTGACCCATTTGTCTGTTTTGAAGACAACTAGCGCTAGCCCGCAGTAGTGCGTCACTTGTGGCGTCAAAAAGGACATCATTGTTGTATGGCTGTGAGAACTCCGCACTGTCTTCAGGTTCTTCATTATCGATAAATCAGAAACGTCGCCCGTCTTGGATGGCCTCAACGAACTCTTAAGGAAATTTGAAAACGGGCGTTTGGCTGTGCAACGGGTAACTCAGCCGCGGAAAACATCCAGCGCCATTAGCTGCAGTGGCTGGGCCATGTGCCATGCAGGCTGAAACATCACCTACCGAAAGGATTATTGTTCTCGGTCCCTCCTTCGGAATGGTACAAATTGGGAGATGGGCAACTTGTGACTGGCCAGAGTAGCGTGTAGGGGATTACGAAAATTTTGAGTGTTATTGGCTCAGTCTATCTTGCACGAGAGGGTCCCCGTGACCTACGAGCACTTGGCTGCAGAAATTACAAATGGCAGTCGATCGACGTCAGTGACCTTCGTGCTATCAGTTTCTTTCTAAGCTGTCTAATTGAGCGTTTGGAGGTGTAGGCATCTTAGAATGCTTGTCGTGGGCTAGCACCAGATCCTTTTCTCATTCAATTTTATATTGTTTTAATTGTAAAGCTTTGAATATAACGAAACAAGCTTTGCGGTTTTACGGCAGTGAGACATCAGTCTCGTGAGGATCTAAGGATCGCCGCACTTCAACCACGTCGTACATGATGCAGACCATACATATGCAGCAGTATAGAGCACACTGTGCTAGGTTCATGGGGGAGACAGGTTTTGTTACGCAAATGGTCAGGCGAACTGAATCAGGCTTTGTAAACACATGTCCATAACCGTGACATTCAAATTTATGTGAAATGAGCTACTGATTAGGTAAGGAAATACCCAAACTAACTAAGGTCTTGCCGTACAAAGTAGAGAAAAAGTCCCAGTTGTGAAAAAGCAAATCTTCGGTTCATAATGGTAGACAAGACAGGATGAGACAGCACCTTGAAAAAAGCATGTGGAAATCAATCACAGAACACACCTGGGCTAGCACAGATCCTTTTCTCATTCAATTTTATATTGTTTTAATTGTAAAGCTTTGAATATAACGAAACAAGCTTTGCGGTTTTACGGCAGTGAGACATCAGTCTCGTGAGGATCTAAGGATCGCCGCACTTCAACCACGTCGTACATGATGCAGACCATACATATGCAGCAGTATAGAGCACACTGTGCTAGGTTCATGGGGAAGACAGGTTATGTTACGCAAATGGTCAGGCGAACTGAATCAGGCTTTGTAAACACATGTCCATAACCGTGACATTCAAATTTATGTGAAATGAGCTACTGATTAGGTAAGGAAATACCCAAACTAACTAAGGTCTTGCCGTACAAAGTAGAGAAAAAGTCCCAGTTGTGAAAAAGCAAATCTTCGGTTCATAATGGTAGACAAGACAGGATGAGACAGCACCTTGAAAAAAGCATGTGGAAATCAATCACAGAACACACCGCAGTCCAACATTGTTGGCAGGCATCGCGGACGTCGATCTCAAAATAAGTTACTGAGGGTGGTAAAAATATGACGTTCTGATTTTTACAGTCAAAATATTCACGAGTCGCCGTGATGTATGAGGCGATTTCACTGTAGTGTGCATGAATGTCACAGAAAGACATTAGGAATAGGTAGTCAGAATGTCAAATTTCAGGGGGGTTGGCATCACAATGAAGCATAAGTTGTTTCACACAGGAGCGGATCTCAGGCCAGAACTGGGTAGACAAGTGAGTAAACGCATCAGTTAATGTCCAAGTAGGTAATCGAGCTATTGTGGAAACAATGATAGAATGTATCGATTCGGGCGATTCACGGCTACTCTGTTGTTCTTGGGGCAGAGCTATGTTCTGTGCATCTGCCATTTGTTCTAGCGGGGTGAAATGAACACGTGGGGCAGATGGACGGTGACCCAGCCAAGCTTCTAGTAGACTCCCCACACACTCGATATAAATTGAAAACCTGAGAGAAAACATGTGTAAAGTATCATAAGTATAATACTATGCTCTATCTTGTCAACCAAAACATGTAACTGATAGTCTTTCTAAGGCCTTTCAACATTTAAAATAAGGTGTCGTCAACCTGACGATCAGATCACGATGACCATGTATCAGTCAATACAGTCGGGGAATTGTAAGGAACAGCAAGTGTGAACACGAGAAATGCTTCCAAGCGAAGGATGCTGTACGAGTCATTTCTAAGGTACCGCATGGGACTCATACAAGTGGATGAACAACAGGAAGGACAGGGAGTCTTCAACATGAACAGTATCCGCCAAGCGGCACGTCTGCTTACGCAACATTTCGCTTTTCGGAGGTAACCACACATTTCTCTAGCCTCAGCATTATACAAGATCATCCAGTCACATAAAACCGGTGTCACATGAGGTCAGCTTTTCATTTATGCGTGTTCCAACTAGCAAGCATAATACAACCAACAAGATGGACATAGTACAATCATCTAGTTCTATAAAATCCTAACAGTATTCAAATGAGCAGCGACGGAGACAGCTGCAGCAGGTTACAAAAAGCAGTCTTACGTCTTTACGTTTTCATTGGACAACGGATTATGCGGTTTGAGTTTGCCTAGCGACTTTTTCAGCCCTGATAGAGCTAGAACCAAACGACTGACGTCCGTCGCAACAGGGCACTTGGAATTGGCGACCTCCGTTTGTTGAGTTGACCACCCAGGGTGCGATCCACAAGAGACAGAGTTACCATGTCTATCAACGACGCGAATCAGAAAACTGAGGTAGAGTAGCATGGCATGTAACTGGAGTGAAGTCCCACCGACTGCATCGCTATAAATGAAAATGCAGGGAGAGAAGTGGGAAGAACAGAATATGAGGTTGTCAGTAAAAAAGGGATCTTAACCAAAGAGAAATCGGATAAACACCAATATCTCGCTCTCACCGATCACCCCTAGCGAATACATCTACGTTGTTGTTCTACAGCGCGATTGTGATCCGATTGCTTAACAAATATTGAAACAATGGATCTAACACAAATATATGCGGTTTACTTACTTCAAATTCACGATGCCGAGCCAATGTAACAGATCCGCAACAAGTATACTGTGACTGTCTGTTCCAGAAGTAGCTGAGCCCAGGCGACTAAGTCTCGTTTGGGAGAGCATGTAGACGGGCAACAACCGACCATCACGGAGACAGCAGTGAACATTCAGATTGAAACTCTGCTGCTCAGTTAGTTCAGAGAAGAGGGTTGTGAGACTGGACAGCCTGTCATTCGGTGACAGGTGATTGGAGGCTGAAAGTGAATGGAAATCCAGGCTTTTTCGTTGGTGACGTTAGTAGATTAGATCAGACTAGTTTTTTTAAAAATAAGTGTGTGACACAACAGCCGAATCTAACTGCGTTTGGATGGCAGCATCCTCACAGAAATGCTACGAGATTCTGTGTCTAGTAGTAATCCATGGACATCGAAGCAGTGGATCGTAAGAATTTATCTGAATGGGCTTTTTTTTGGAAGCTTACCGGTATCTCTGACGCGGTACTCAGGCATGTTTATGCAATTTGATGAGTGAGCATAATTTAATTTGAAATGAGTAGTGCCACTGTATCAGGCCGTTTCGGATTCGCGGAATCACGTGGCATGAATACAGGAGTGTGTATAACATGCGTTTCGGCGCAGCAACGATCATGTAACAAAATCCCATTATCAAATACTAGAGAGATCTAAGACCCAGACAGAGAAGAATACAGGAACGCTTCTCAACGGGGTACAAACAACTGACATGCATTCAGTTACAAACCAAATTAGCATTTTAAAGTGGAGCCAGACGTATGGTGATGGGCTGCAAGTAGATGGTACTAAACCAATAAGCCTGAACACCACCACTCACAGAGCACAAACGACTGCCGCCAGTTTCAGTAAAATGTATCTGAGGGGAAACCAGATGGAAAAATCGAAAGCCCCAATCTTCCGACCATACATCGGAGCGATAATATGGTGATCAGATGAATAAACTCAATACACGGCAGAATATGATGATGACCTGAAGTGAGGCACACAAGTACACGTGTTATGGTCACTGAACAAGAAAAAAGGTTGGATCAGGCTGCAATGAGATAAGCTGGCGATATGATGCTAGAGTAAACTAGAAACACCTTCTAGGCGAACAAGGAATACAAAATATGCGAAAGGAGAGCGATCAGTTTAATCTGTTTAATCTCAGTTTAATCTGTGCGATATAGAGGTGGTTTGGTATCCTGCCCTGCTATTCAAAGGTACGACGGACAGATCTCGACTAACCACTGTACCCCTAGAAGTGAAGCTTCTCTGCTATTTCAGCGCAACGACAAAACAACCCGGTTAACCCAGAAATGGGAAAGTCGGCACCAGAACCGGTTACCAAGAGAACAATTCGCTCAAGGGAATGGAATTTTCAATTACTGAGTACGACAGTCAATTCAAGATGATCTTTGTGAAACAGAAATGGATAGCAGACGTGCTTTTTTCCGGGTGGGTACTACTTACCAAATATAAACACAGACCAAAGCGCTGCATCTAAAAGTTGCACAGAAGCCACTGCACATTCTTCATCCGCATGAGGAGTGGTCGTTAGCAGTGCGTAGCAAATTGGACGTGACAGACCTGCGTGAATCGATCGGGGCATCAGACCAGATAGTGGGACTGGTAACTGACTTGCGCTAAGGGTCTGATCAGCTTCTGCTCCACCCAATAGCCAGTGCGTCATAGCACTGCGGAAAAACAAAGGACGTCGTTGAACCAAGACGGAGAGTTGAGACGTAGCTGAAGGAGCTGCACTTTTGGGTAATGAGGTTCGCGGAACATTCATAAGGTTGATGACCTCGGAACAGAGCTCAGCGACATTCCGAAATTCGGGCATTGCTGAGGACTCTGCGGTTGGTGGTAAAGAAATAAATTAACCTATTAGCAACAATGTGTGAAGTTAGGGATGAGACGAATCTTCAGAACCAAACAGAAAATCAGAGAAAACCGGAAATTAAACATGACCACTGGGTTTGAGGCATCCGCATGAGTGATTCGTGACTGTGAGAACGGACGGGCTGAATCTATGGCAGTTCATTCAAGAGATGGGGGCAGTTAAGTAGAACATCGGGGGCAAGATGGACCAAGTGGTTAGAGCGCGAATTTACTGACCGGAAGGTCCGTGGTTCGAACCCGACCTCTGCCTCTCGAATTCTCCTGTCTAGAGTTGAGCGACCTGGCAGTATCCCAACCCTCGTGCTTCCTTCTGGTGGCATGGCAGCTAGGCACCGAAAGGGTGCTACAGCTGAATGATTTTTTATTTAAGTAGAACATCAACTGATGAAAAACATCAATGAATATGAACAAGTTATACTAATCACTAAGAAAAATGAGTTAGGCTAAGAGGTATGTAATAAGGCCAGTAACTATGCCAGAAGTAAACCTCTTGAGTGAATGACATGGAGCCAAGGAATTCAATAAAAGCATAAGGTGGGTTGGTCGGTTGCGGACGCTACACTTTCACGTTTTAATGGGATTCGGAAGGGAAGTCTGAAAGTTGTATATGACGTACTCAGTTAATTCACACACCCCTCCAAATCTCTTAACCGATCACTGTCTGGTTCTTAACGTACGAACACAGACGGTGCATCCACGGACCTTTTGCGTAGAAGTTTTCCACAGATATGTCACTAAGGTAAATGAGTTCTACAGCTAAAAAGCTCCATCCAGCGGGCTGTGAAAGACACAGAGAAGCAAATAAAAGAATTAAAAGATTGGGCAATTAGACGTAAAGTAGAGAGTTTCAAATTAGCTCGATTGTGTCAGTTAGTTCAGAAATTTGACGGTCACAGTAACCTCCTAATGTAACTTAAACACTGGGTGTAGGTAAACAAACTCTTAGTTGGCAACTTACTCCAAGATGATGAACCGGCAAATGCCTCCAATTCTGAAAGGAGATTACTTATGCGCAGCCAAGCTAAAATAGCCAAGACGTGGGCTGGATCAGTCGACGACGCCTCTTGAGTAGTGGAAAGCAGAGTTGTAGGAATAATTTTTCGAACGAATACACCCAACGGCTGAGTGAGACGGGAAAGAAATCCGGAATCTTTTTCCATTGACGGTTCATCTGAAAGTGTGCTGGTTGTCCGAGAAAGATCCAGCCCAGACAGAAGGGACTCAAAGCCTTGAGTCGGGGCAATGCCACGTAGCAGGGAGGCTTGGACTAGACCGGTTATTTTGCGCACGTAAGCCAAACGTTTCTGATGCAAAGCTCGGTGGCACGCGGAACAAG
>NW_008751770.1:72608-126578 GCF_000715545.1 Opisthorchis viverrini | reverse complement strand
GAATCTTTTTCCATTGACGGTTCATCTGAAAGTGTGCTGGTTGTCCGAGAAAGATCCAGCCCAGACAGAAGGGACTCAAAGCCTTGAGTCGGGGCAATGCCACGTAGCAGGGAGGCTTGGACAAGACCGGTTATTTTGCGCACGTAAGCCAAACGTTTCTGATGCAAAGCTCGGTCGCCTGCTGAACAAGTTGGGATGTCGGTTAACTTGGGGTAGAGGTTACTAAAAGTCGATGTTGTTCCCCATTCGATGACACGGCCTGGGGATGTTGAAGCATCGGTGGTTTCTGGATTCGCAACCATGCCGGCGACAGATGCAAGAAGCCTGTAGGGGACAAACAGTCATATCCACACGAAAATGCAATGCAGAATGGACGAAAATGTAGTGCTCTATGACTGTGATTAGTAGTCATGTCCACACTCCCTCAAAACATGTAAGGCGCACAGTTTTTGTTGTTTCTTACGATCGTTTTTGGTAGCCACTGATATGAGAGCTGACATGAAACTTTGAACTGGCGGATCATGTGATTGAATAGCGTTGCACTGTCACGCAATTTGTGCTTCATTGTCCCCCGCTGAGTTTCACTGAGGAGTCGTAATACGACACTTAACGCGTTTCTCAAATCAAGTTGACTGATAACTAAAGACTTGACTAACGGTACCTCAACCATCCAGCTGAGAAAATCTGGCCTCCGAAAAATTAGCTACTCTGGTTCTCAAGTTGTCATCGTTAACTTGCGATCAGACCAGGATGTTCCAGTTCGATAACCCCAATTTCTGCATGAAGCTACTGCTACCATCTATCATTTTCCGGCACTGCCTGTTCCATGTTGTTTAAAGCTTGTTTTTCCATAAGCACTAACTGCAAGCGCATTATTAGAACATAAGAAACTGCTGGCGCCAGTTTTTTCAAATGTATTATTGTGTATAAATTGGAGATCCAAACGAACGAGTTCTCAAACAGAGAGCAAAACAGCTTATACCGTATGTACTACATCGACTGGGATCCGACCGGTTAAGAAATCTCGAACATAACTGAGCTGGCGGGATCTTCGGCATAAGAAGTTGTCAACTATGGACTACGGGAAGTTCCGCAGGAGTGACGGTGAGCGGAGCTAGACGCTTTAGTTATCGAGCACACCCACTTATATTCGGTCATATGACCGTAGAAGAAACGGTTTATGTGGTTGGTCTCAGGAACTCAATGAGTCATCCGTGGTGCTAACTCATACTTTGAGAGGAGTGATCCTAACCCATTTCGACCTGAAGTCAACCTGCCACAGATCTTTATAATATAATATGAACGGGCGTTGGTGATTTCACTGTCTTCCGTCCACATATCGATCCATATCGAAAGAAACTGGAACTCTCAAACGCAGCAGAGAACAATGCCTAGGGTGACAGAATAGTGCCACAATGGTCAAATGAAAGTATGTAATGTAATGTAATGTAATGAAAGTAGTAATGTTTATCGTCAGATACGTACAATTTCGTGTTCAAATACGAACTGCGATTGGTAGAATTCGGCGGAAAGGCCTACTTTATGAGTTTCAGGGGGGGGGGGGGGGGGGTGAAACCTGCGCAAGATCGCTGAAGCTAAGATACCCTTCTCGATAACTTTTCTACTGGCTGGGACATATACACAATCAACGGATTCGACGAAAACTGCGAGTAAACGATAATATGATTGAAATTGATAATAAGTGAGTTTGGGAAGTCATGTAAGGCTGGCTGACAGGTGACTGTCCGGTCACCTGAGACTCAACGCTTGTACACAGAAAGTAGGCTTAAAAAATGTGCATTTCAATCACTTCTGCGAACTTGCAAACTTGGGCACCTTGACTTGTACTTCACAGACTGGCCTTAAACTTCAAAATTCGACACTGCCCAGTACGAAAGCATCTTCCCACTAATAGGACAGGTATGTCGATGATGCTTCCAGACTCTACCTCTATTTTAAGTATTCTTTGTGAGGTCCGTTCGAATATATTCTTTATAGGTGAGTTTGAACAGTGAGCAAGAATATAAGATGGAGTGACAAAAGGTCGTATGCACCGCAACTTCATAAAACTGTTCCCCTCAAAGTACAACGGGATCTTCTTCAATGCCTGTATGATAAAGGGGTAAAGTCTGATTAACCAACAATTTCACGGAGAAATTGGACCTCCTAAGTAGTGTGATCCGTCAAATTGGCTAACAAGAACGATTTACGGTGAAACACCTCGAGCTGAGACCTCCAAAGCATTCTGTGACAAGACCCAAATTGCTCTGCCTCCTTTTGAAGGCGATGTAGTTGATGGAGTGCTGATACGAAGATTGCGGTAGACATTCACTAGAACACTTATTGCAGCACGTCTAAATGTAGTTTTCAACAGCCATTCCACCATCAAGCAAGAGCAAAAAACAAACTTACTTACTAAAACCACTCCAATGCATGTTGGTTACGAATATGTCTGCTGCTATGGACACAGAAGTCTCGTAAAAAAACAAACTCACTAAAACCACTCCAATGTATGTTGGTTACGGATTTGTCTGCTGCTATGGACACAGAAGTCTCGTTGAAGGCCGAAAGGCAAGGCAACTAACTCGCTGGTCTGAGCACATACCGTTCCCGTGGCAGGGGGAAGTCAACGACACAACATGAGCAGCTCCTTTGTATCCCATCTACTCGACACGGTTGGCGTTTTACCTGTTTTTAGGTCACTCTGTGAAGCACACGTCAGGGTTCCAAGGCTTCTTTGTATGTCAGAAGAAACCAGAATCAGTACTTTTGACTACATAAACGTTGTGTACAGACGTTGAGTCTCACATGGCTCGGTAGTCACTTATCTGCCTCACGTAACTCACACCAGTCTAACTTATTTCAACCAGACTGACGTTTATTCGCAGTTTTGATCGATCCCGGAGGTTGTATGTAAGTACCAGGCAGCAGAAAGTTCATCGCAAAGGCCCCCTTCACTTCAGTGATCTTCTGCTTGTGGACCACATGAAGGAAAATATACTTACTCTGTGTTTGAACTGGGTTTCCCTGAAACACATAAGAAATCACTTACCCAAACATACGACCTTCCATGCTTGTTGGTGGGAGAAGTACGGTGTAAGACGGCATACTGTGGTCCGCCAAATGAGACAGAACATAGAGATAGTAACGTTCGCCCACTGAAGATAAACGTATACTGCCCACAACGGCTTCGATGATTTGCTGAACGCCGCTCTTTTTCTGATCCCAAGAAAGGATGGACGGAATGAAATGGTAGTGTGTGTATCAAATAGTAATGGTCGGTGTTGCTGGAGTCCAAAAGATTCCGGACCCATACATCGAATGACAATACAAACCATCCGACAAAAAATGTCAATAGATACCAAAAGCTGAGAATTCACCCCAAGTGCAAAACACTTTTGGCCCAAGGTGTGTAAATATCAGAAAGAAAACAGCCCAGTGAAGTGAACAAGAAGAAATAGTTACTGTTGCACAGAAAACCGCATAGCCTCAGTGAAACCGGAATATCCGGGCTAACATCCAAAAAACGATTTCGAAAGGTCAACCGAAATACTAGGGCAAAATCCACGAATATGACCTTTATAATTTGTCCTTTGCTCGCGTGGCTTACTGGTTTGCTAGCTTCTACGATCTAGTTATATATTCGGGAAAATTGAAAATGATCCCTGTGTGTGAGCACCTGATTCATCATCTACTATGTATGGCGATACCTGAAGTTATATTAATATAAGATTTGGGAAGACCACTAGCAAAAATTGTGGTACGGTACTTCACTTTGAAGAGACAATTCCGAGGAAAGCGAAACTAATTCCTTGGAAAAGGTGCCTCTTCCTAAGGCGCCATGTGAGGGGAGTAGCACCGCTGCAAAGTGTACGGGATTAGGCATAACTTTATGGCTGAAAACAAGCAGCTTTTTGGACCTATGGTCCAATGCTGTTAGCCGTCGACAAGAAACCTCTTTTCAGAGTAGTCCGGGACACAGAGGTAAATAAGATACGAAAACACGAAAAGTTGGGGAAGGGGAGAGAAAAAATTGAATTAACGAAGAGATTTGATTATGAAGAGGTGCAACAAGCCGTTTGTTGCACCAATTAACCCAACAGCAAATAGGGGAACAACTTGACGGGATGGGGCATTAAAAAAACACGACCTCTTAAGTCCGGTTCTTAAACCAGCATTAAAAAGCCTTGAGTGTGAAAAATATAGGTGACTACAAGCTGTACCTGAATAGGAGCGCCATGCAACGCCTGACAAAGAAGTACAAGGAGAAACGTGAGAGACTCCATGAAGGCCAATCTGCGATCGGTGGAGCCGACATCTGAAGGACACCAACTAGAGGATGAGGGAGTCCAATGTGGGTAAAGTGGTCGGATGTCGCACTCGTCAGCCATCAAAGCGCACGTATCAGTCCAGTTGACCGACTCTAAGAGGCGAGCGATGAGAGAAGCCACAGAAGCCTGGGGAACCGAGCCGTGAGTTTGGCAAGAATTTAACATCAACTGGAAGAAACGTAGAGAAAACTGGGTTATACTCGGTCATTAGTAGCTCTAGCACAAACAGACTCCATAGACAAATGGCACAGGGCAGTTAACGAAAGGCCTCGTCGTTGCCCATAACGCGGGAGAAAAGCGCCGCTAAAAAGACAGCAGGAGTGTTAACACATGACAATACTCTACGGTAGGGGGCAACCACACGAATGCTGTGCAGACAACGTTAGCGGGCGTATTGCATGAATACATTACTGTATGGGAAGCCATCACACGGGATGATAAAATTCATCCCCAATAGTGATTACCAACGAAAACCGACCAGAATGTTGTATGACAGGGAAACTCTGAAATGGGCGGAAAGAGTGACCAACTTACTAGTCCCATGTAACAATTAATTATCCCTTGATTAAAAGCAAAATAAACTATTCAGGGTAGCACGTTTCGTCAGCTGTCAAGTTACAGGATATAATATCGAACGAATAACTTGTTATCCGGTTTGTACAGTAGGAATTCCTTAGTATGAAATTTATCTATACAGAACCAATACCTCCACATAAGCGTGTGAAAATCTGCTCATTGAAACATCAGGCGAGCTTCACATTCCTCGTCAAACCAGGGAACTTGATTGTGCCCCGTCAGATAGACAGCACCAAAGGGAAAAAAGACCACATAACCGAAGGCCAGGTTCTTTCAGCGCCAGACTACCACTGTACGAACTGAATCGATAGATGGTGGCGTCCTACAAAACCTGTGTTCGTTGTACATCTGGGACATTATTGCTCGACATTTTCTTGGAGGGTGAACGTGAGAATCAAACTGCTAGAAATGGCTTCAAATACGCAGGATTTGATACACCTAATAGTAGATACAGAGAAAAGATCAGGTGCTTGATGCAGAGTAGGAAATACGTATTTTTGCATTGGATAACCTGACCTGAGCGGATGACAACTCCATAACCGAGGCTTATCGAAGACACATTTCTCGCCAAGACAAAAGACTGCTTCCAAATTTCCCCGACAGTGAAGGATTTGGTGTGGGTCGCTATTTTAAATAAAAATAGGCTGTCAAATCACGCATGGGGATAACCAGCTACATAGTGCATCACCAAAGACCACTGAGAAAACCGGTTGGAAAACTGCTGGCTTCAAGTGTTCACTGAAAACCGAAACCGATCGCAACGGTAATGAGGTGTGCCTGTTCTTCGAACAGGTACACGGCGACCTGAAAATAGTTCAAACGTTCAGGGAAGCAAATTTTTACATAGTGTGTAATACTCTGAAACGCAGTCGACCCAATGATAACAATCGAAATCTACTTCGTCAGCCAACTGTTCGCCATACAACATGTACAAAACAGCATGAAGTGGGCCAGGACCAACCTCAATCATTGCGTTCAAGCTTGCCAGACTAGGTCTCCATAATGATGCAGAGAACGAAAGCGATGAAAAAGCTTCCTCGTCTTCGGTTTGAACACTACATAACAAAGTGCCTAGGAGAATATTCCCTGAGGATCCAGGTGAGGATGTTTGCCGTGCTGTGGCTTTGGGGCTTCCCGTAGTTATTGGGTCTCGCTGAATGGAAGAATGATGCGGTTTCGAAGTGACACAAGGTGTGACCAGAAGCCAACGCACAAAGCAGTCAATCAGCGTCGATGACCATTGGAGTTTCGCATCCGGTGGACAAACTACAAAAATGAAAGGATATCGGAAAACAATCACTTCGTCCTTCAAAATGGTATGGACGCAAATAACTGAGACTGGAGTCAGGTGACCGAAATGGTGATGCAAAGTCAGAGGAAGCGGTGAAAAGTGGATTAAAAAATCCACGCATAAGAGAACAGTGAGAAGTGCGGTTGGGTACTTACATTATTATTATTATTATTATTATTATTATTATTATTATTATTAACGAGTGAGCTAGTGAAAACCTATTGGGCACACCTAGTGCAGGTGTATAACCATTCATTGTCTACACTTGCCGAGTATGCTGATATTTCAGCTTTTAGAGGACAACTGCAAAAACCAGAAGGGTCCCGAGGAGAACTCGAGGATAAGCCACGAAAGGTTGCATTAAGGTGCTAAATCCATAATTATAGTTGTGCACTTTGAGACGTGATCAAAGCGCCCAGAGGTAGACGTAAGGATGATCAGGACAGTCACTCAAAGTCCGCGAATAAAGAGCACCAGCTAGATAAAAAGCCTAATTGAGGATTCTGCGGTTTCATCCAAACGCCGATTAGTTGGTTGCTATTGTTCGAACAAGGTCAGTATCATCACGTGAGGTTTCGTGCTCCCGAAAGCCTGTGGGACAGCTATTTGCTCAGTATTCTTTTGCAAACTCGAAATGTCCGCAAAACAGAACATCCACGAGCACCCGATTATCGGTTCAGTTACCATCGGTTCACATCCAAGATACGATCAGTGGCTTTTGGACGTACGATTTTACATCATATAAACTTTGTACAACGTAATTCACCATGAATTTCTGAATGCACCAGATTTCCGCTTGGCCACAATCGAGTTCGAGACAGCCAAATGGTTAAGGCGTGAAGCTACTGATCAAAACTTCCATGATTCGAACCCACCCTAGCATTCTAATTATTCCAGTCCAGACTTGGACAATCTGACAGTAGTTCTGCTCTCATGCATCCTTGGGGACACAGGACAGCTACGAACCAAGGGTGCTACAGCATCGGTTTCGAACACTGATGTCATGCTGTCGATGATGATGATGCTACAGCCGGAATAAGGGACTTGTGGCAAAACCTCCGGATCATGCAGGATTCAAATGTAACCGAAAAGATTGTGCGCCGTGTGCAAGTTATTCATGAGGTGCTGGATATACGACCTTCTCTGAATCGCTATGCTTTATATCGAGTTACTACTCAAACCAAGATATTGTGCCAAGTCTGTGCGTATTCCCGAATTTTCGTTAATTTTCTAAACCATTTAGGTTGTTTTCGAATCCGTGTTAAGTTTGTAAAGATTGAGTTAATTACATGAAAGTGCGGGAAATCAGTCTGATTCAAGTACACACTTGACATAGCTAGCATAGAATTACTAGAAGGAGCGTGCTTATCTTTGACTGCGATGACTGGATTGGGTTGGACGTTTGCTTGGTCGTACTTAAAGAAATTGTACGGAGCATATCATCACAGAAAAATGGTGATCATATGAGGATATATGCAACTCCATCAGCGCCAGGAATCGACCATGAGGCAAGTATAACCCATTACTCGCGGAACGTAACATCAATTGTAATAATGGTAACAACGCTCAATAAATATAATAGGATAGGCTACCTAGGATGTCCACGCTTAAGTTAAATCTGGTGGAAACCAACATGATACAGGAAGATTGTACATCACTTGACTCACCACGCACAGCCGTCCTCAGGACACTGACCATGTCACCAAGCAAAATACCAACATTTACGGAAACGCGTCTTCCTTCCGGCTCCAACTGACTGGAATAGTTTGCCGCACAGCAACGCATTAAGACTGATCCAAGTAAACCAACCAGTTGTGTGATTAGCACCGGTCCAGCTGTTTCAATAAGAACAAGGTGAAAATGAGATTGGATCCATTTGTAAATGACATCCGGACAAAACAAAACTAACAGAAATCCAACATCCAAATGAGGTGCTGTGCCAGACTGAACAAACCAGTAGCTTTACTATCTACGCAACAGTGAAAACTGGATCACCGAGACGCATTCAAATGTATCCACAACCGATGACTTCTACAGAATACATGCCCAGGAAACCAGCTGATCCGCTGTTAAGAACCAAACGCACTAGTACTAAGACGATTGCTGGTTGTAATACTTCAGTTGCTCACTCCGGTCAACCTTCAACTTCAAGCAGTCGATGCTGAGATTCTAAAGGGCAGTTCAAGTGTGCCTTTCAACAGACTGCTGGAAAATTGCCGAAAAAATCAGATGTTTACTTCTGCGCGTTATGAACTTAGTGAAAGGCCTGATTGTAGAAGCTAGGCCTACGTCCGACCTCAGTAATCGATATCGGATTTTTCCACTGCGCCAAAAAGGGGCTGTCGAAAACAACAGCCATTTTCTCTTCCTACGAAGGACTGTAACATCAAATCTAGAGAAAAAGAGGGTTAAATGAGAGTTTGTGGTATGTTGTAAAATGAAATCTGTTCGACATGAAATCACAAGCATTGGAGCCCTAACAATCGATGAAAGCGATGTTTTTACTGGCCAATAACGGAAGCCAACCACCGTTATCAACACGCGGCAGGGACGGTAGGCAATGATAATTTACTGGGTTCAAAGCCAAGTCAGATTCTGAATGCAGATTTCGCTTGAGCTCAGGACGTTGAAGCATCAGTCTCAGAACTGACAATCCTGTCTACGATGACGAGGGAAGAGTCGTTTACCAACGTAGCCGTCAACGATCATGGTAACCCACAAGTTGCAATTGATGCTCCACTACCTAACAATCTTTCCAACGAATCTCAGTATTGGAGCTGGGTGCTGAACGGAAATGTGACAACATTCGAAAGTTGAGGGATCAAAGTCACCCAGTGAGAAAATACAGGTACTGAGTCTGACAATAATGCCATTGAGATTCCTGCACCTGTTCATGGAATAAGTGATTCTCTCTAAGTGAAAACTTAGTGGTCAGACACTTGAGATTGCCATTGGTACATTGCTGGCTAGAATGACGACAATATGGTGCAAAATAGTTAATCGACACACTGTTTGAAATAACATGACACCAGACATCAATTACGACAACAAAACAAATTACCTAATGCTACAGACATTCCGTTTTCACGAACACAACGAGCTAGTTTCATTGCCAACTCCGATAGGAAGATCTGGAACACAGCAAGCAGGCTGCTGACCAACTCCGATGGGGCGTAAATCAATCGATCGAACAGCAGCTCATTCAATTCGATGACTTCACTGGAACCGGTGATAGGTCGGACCGTTTCCGAGAGTACGGCTGTTAGTTTGTTGAGTAGGGCGACAAGCTAGGGAAATCAATGGAGAAAAACTGATAAAGTACGGTATGTTTTAACATATTGGGATAAAAGTAGCACGTATTACTTCGCTCAGTAGACTCCCCTAGACTCCTCTGGAGAATCCACAATGGCCTTCCTAATCTACCGTTCCCGAACAGAAACCAGACTCACAAGGAAGACAAAATCCTTTATTGTGCCGCTCTTTCTTTTGGATTACTGACATGAAAAAAGGATATGCTGGTGAGCATGAAGTGCAGATCGGGAGCTGTGGTGGTTGCTTTATACGCAGAGGAGTGAATATTGTTCACAGAGTGAACAGTTTGGCAGAAAAACCTAACAGAAGCTCAGAAATCAATCAATCAGTCAAACAATCAGTCAGGGAGGTATTGTGTTGTAATGGGAGGAGAAATGAACTGGTATAGCGCAAAACAATGGTAAATCAATGGAGAACCAAACTACTCACCACGTCAGTGGATAATAGTAAGCCGCCACGACCTTCAATTTCTGCATCAAGCACCTTTTTCAGACAGTCCCACACGCAGGTGTAATTGAGATTACTCACGTCTGGGGGGAATCGTTAGGAGGCAGAAAGGCAAATTACCTTGTAAAAGCAGTACGCAGAGGGGACTCAAAAGGTCTGGTAGTCGATTGCTGAGTAGGAGCTGCAGATGTTTCAAGCATAACTGCGGAAGAATAATAATGGGAAATCAGCAACGTTGGCCAAAGGCAGGAAGTGTGTAATAGCAAACGGTGTAAAATAACGGTACCTCGTGCAACAATCTATCGTTCACATCAGCGTTTTCTGATGTGGGCCGCGTCTGTGTAACGCACTTGACCAAAATCGGCACCAGTGCGGTATACTGAGCAGGCGGTGCCAGTCGATGTAGCTCGCTTTGTCCAAACCAAATAGAAGCGTCTACCTAGAAAATACGAGAAAAGTTTAACACACCATCATAGTTTGAGACAACAGAGAGATGGGAAACAATGTATGCACGAGGACAACATGGATATCGTGCCCGATTTTCCGAAAGAAACGGAGCTCGGATATCAAATTAGGGGGTCATGAATCACCGACACATGAGGCTGAACTTATAAGGGAATACGTCGGTTGTTTTGCGCTGAATGAACTGGTCAAGTTGCACAGACATTCGATGAACTTACAGTCTGCAAGATCTTCAGCGCAATATCCGGGCTACAGCGAAAGCGAATATCCATCAACCGACTGTAGACTAGATACAATGGATGAGCCTGTGCCGTCCTCGATGAGACAGGAGGGTAGAGACCAGGAGTTGGTGGGATAAACGCCGGTTGTAAGATGCCGGAGAGGTGGGGTAAGGCAACCAGCAGGTCCAGTACGCGCTCGTATCCCGCCGACACCGATGTGAGAAACTCGCCGGCTGTGTGCCGAAAAATGATCGAGAAAGCAGTGAGAGAAAAATGAAGCGAAATTGCCAATCAACCAAACTAAGTGAGATTCCTCCACTACCATATTGCAGTTGTGAAAGAACGAGTGGAATATGGATTCGATTAAATCCAGGATTATGCACAAGACTCAGGATTTATGCAACAAACCATGGTACATCTGAGTCATCGGCCTCTTAAGGCGTTCCGTATCGTGTGTAACGTTTAGACACGCATATCAAGACTTCCAGGGAAATATCATGGCAACAGACCTAAAGACAACTCTGAAAGATGTTTTTTTTAAACGCCGTTTCAACAGAACTGCCATCAGAGATTGAGGCGTCCATGGACTTAAACAGTAGATCGTGTAGTCCTGGATAAAAACGTAATTGGGTGATGGGAACGAGACTTGTCATTGGAAACTTTATTTGGCTTACGCTGAACATCTCCAACTTTTCACAAAAGTTAGTGTCCTGGAGGTCAGGAGGCAAGGTTGGCCATGCAATCACATGAGACCACGACTGTAGCCCTCACTCCTATCGTTCTCACTTTGAAACAAATAAGTGAATTTTTGAAGAATTTGTTACAAACAAGATCCAGCCCAAACGAAGGCAAGAGCTGTTTGATCAGTGTGCCAGTAATCAGGGTAAATAGGCTTTGATGTGTTGTTTTAAACTGACATGCATTCTCAAAATGTATAGGCGCAAGACTTGATCACAGCAAGTTTAAATGATCTCGCAGGGGCACTAATGCATCCAGCACTTGTGAAGATAGGGCAGTGCAGAACATACGGCCTATCAAACACAGCTGAAGCACTGAGGTATCGAACTCTGGCGTATTTCAATATCCCACTATCGAATTACTTCTGCCTCACAAAGATAAGTCGATGTTCAAATTTATTTGGAACCATATTTGAATGCGCACTACAGTTGCACAGGTACATTTTGGTTGGTATCTAGCCTCAAATGAGTTTCCGGACAGTCAAAGTATGTTTGATACATGAGAGATCCAACTGCAGTGTTTCTTTGGAAGACCTTGGTATAGAATGGTTTCCTATGATTAGCAGAGGCAAGCACCCTCCATCAGCCCCGAAAAACCAGGGGTGACGGCCGCAATAGTCACGGATATAAGCTTTGAAAATAAATCTACTATTGGGTCATGCCCGGGGAAACGGACAATGTCCACTGGCGATGAAGCTTTCTTTCAATAAATAGCATATTAAGACACCAGATGACAATTTCCACAGTTTATCTGTTCATTATAGACACGCAAACCAAGGCAACCTCAACATACGATGTGCAGTACATGAAGTCCAGAGCAATCATTTTGTATGCTTCTATCCAAGTTGTCGGACTAAGTGTCTCAAATATTTATAGTCAACTACCCATGGGCCCCGTCCACCTCTCCAAGTCCCTTCATTTGCCTAAGTTTAAATAAACGAACATGATGAAGTTGATGATATCCGAACTCAAACATACTGTGCACACGTTCAACCTTATTTGTCTCTTTCCCAACAGCTCCCAATATAGACTTTCAGTAAGATCAGTCTTGGGAAAGTCATCCACATATGCTGGTTGTTTGGCACCATGTAAAAGGAACAACGACGTTCCCGAAATTCTGTGTATTTGCAAGCATCTGTTTTCCAACACTTTATGATGAGTTTTTTGCGTCACATTCCGTCTAGCCGTCGGGTAAAAGTTCCTTTCCGACAAACGAAAAGCCAAATAACAACGGCTTCGTCGAACGTAGACAAAGTCAACTGTCCAGCTGATTTCACCTCCAGGCAACTGACACCTTAGCAGGAAGCTCTGGTATGCGGACCCTGACAAATTTTGCCATGTTCGGGGCTAACTTGCCGTAGGTAAACCGTAACCCGTAATCTTGACCGTCACCGAGGTTAGGATGTGGCCTCCCAAATGTACGGTAATTCCCATGGTAAACTAAGGTCAACATCTGGAGTCAGCTTTATCCCGAAGTGGACTGTCACTTAAGATCTTACTGCATTCACGACGAACACAACACTCCAAGGTTCGTCTACCGTGACTTGCTGATCAGGTATGGTGTCAAATGCTTGCTGCAGCGGAAAGAGGACTTCTCCTAGTCGCTGCAGGGCTAACTTGAGGATCGGAGATAGCCTTGGTAAAAAGGACTGGTCATTGGACGTCAACTCTCATTACCTGGACTTTAGTTTCATCAGGCGCCTCATACAGCTGAACTATACCAACATTTTACCATCATATGTATGAAAAAACAGTGAATCTCTGACAGGGCAAGATAGCCCAGGTGGTTAGAGTGCGAATTTACTGACCGAAAGGTTCGTGGTTCGAACCCGACCTCTGCCTCTCGACTTCCCCTGTCTAGGCATGGGCAACCTGGCAGTATCCCAGCCCTCGTGCAACCTTCGGATGGCATGGCAGTTAGGCGCCGAAAGAGTGCTACAGCTGAACGACAGGGGAAACTAGAATTAAGGAACTTTTTCATATACCGGCACGACCTCCAAAGTGAATTTCCCCGCACACTGAGAAAAGCAACGTCGTATACGACATGACCTACAACCATTTGAAGAGAGAGCGAGAGAGCCTACAACAGCTCTGCCTGTCAGGCCAAACAAATACTTTTCAGGTGATCCTCCCCCATTGGAGACGTGGAAATTCGGACTGTAAGGAAAACTGAAAACTTGAACTGAGGACAACCCAAAGATAATTCGTCAGATCCTGTCGACGTAGATTGCAAGTATGCAGAGATGAGAAAATAGATAAAGGGTCTGGCTTAAACTTAAAGGAACATACGGAGTTGGGGCTCTTCCGAATTGCGGAAAAAGAACGAGAGAACAGGATCCGAACACCTAGGCTGTGGGGGTTAGGTAAAACAAAAAACGGGTGGTTAAACCACTTTCTGGAATGCCTCAACGATAGCCATGGGATACTACTTCGTGCTGCTACTTGCTTACCGAGCTGTTGGATACAATCCGCTATGAGTTTCTTCGAAACCGGACACGAAAGTAGCGGGCCAGTAAGGTTTTGACAAAGATGTTCAAAGCAACTTAATCCGATTGCGCGTAGGCTTTGACGGTTTAAATCAGCACTGTTACTTGTTTGCCCGCCCATTGTCACCAAAGTGTGCGAAAGCCTGACAAGGTGACTGAAAGGAAGAAATGAACGCACAGTTTAAAAGCACTGCGTTATCATTGCTTATAAGTACGAGCTTTCCCTTTGGTGTGAATTTCGTTGAACACCGCTCGGAATAGTTGTCCTTCTTTTGGGAGTTTATGCAGACGAAGCAAACAGTATGGATGAGCTGCATTCGGACATGGATCAAGAAACATAGTTTATTCATTAGAGTGACAACAAAAAACGATGCCTCATTCTTGTTGACGAGAAAACTTAGCGCCGGTCCTATGGTAATTTGTGGTAGCTCGCGTACGGGATCTCGCCACTCTTTGATGGTGGACGTCAGTGAGTGGCACAATTTAAATGAAAGGACTAACGGATCATCACAAAAGTCTGTTGTGGATACAATCCTATAGGTCACACAATAGTGTAACGCAACTCCTCATTCTTTAGAACGGATGAATTGGAACTCGCCTCGATGCTAAGGACCTAGCTTTGCCGCGCAATGTAAAGAGCATGAAAGCACTGGGAGAAAAATAACGGTGCGAGCTCAGGAAAGATGGAACAGACAAGAGGACAACAAACAAGTCTGTGTGTTTATTTAGATATGCATGAAAAAAACAAGTACTTACCTCACCGACAGTTCTAGGCGTAAGCCTAACCGGGCCCAGTCTGTTTGGTCGGATGAAATGCTCTGTTCCAATTCATCCGTCATAAGAGTCGATGCTGTGAGGTGAGCACTTTCCAGGGCTTGCTTAAGAAGTTCTTGTACCATGTTACGGTTTTCTCCAGAAGGTCCTTCAATTTTTTTGTTCACTTCAGCAGTTTGATAGGTACAAGTCAAATGGGCACCGCCAAGACAACGTTTGGAGCCAGTCATCCAAGAAGGGAGAACTGAGGAGGAATAAGAAAAAGGAGGGAAACTTGGTGTTTCGTGGTCGTGAAACTCAAGTACCCGTTATACGTCCAGAATGAGACACCGTTACAAAAGGACCGCGACGATGACTAGAATAAAAGAACTGACCGATCTGAGCATCCATTTGAGTTTTAGAACTGTCGTGACTGGTGAGTAAATCGGTCAGTTAAAAAACGAGGAATCCCTCTTCGGTTCCGGAACTTCGCTTCATGTAAAAGGGACTAGTCTGGAGAAGAAACCAACACCACCGGATGTTTTCTAGGAAACATTAATACTTGGAGAACAAAAAAGTAGAACTTGTTCAGGAACTGGTTTTTACATAGGCGGACGGATTTCTCAAACACATCTGTTTTGTTCTGTTTACAGTTAGTTTAATTACTCCTCCTGCAACACGTGACGTTATTTTCAGGTGCCTAGCACCTGAGAGTCAAAACACAACGTAGTGGAACGAGATGTTATAATTCGACGTTTTGGTCTTGCGCGACTTTGCGCATCCACCATACACCTAGCTGAGATATATTGACGACCTATTTGCGGTCAGATCAGGTACACAACTTCTTGAACGAACAATGCGGTAGTATGAAATTTACCATGGAAAAGGACAGTGAACAAATAAATGTAAGCTTCCCGCGAGGAAGGTCATCTGTTAACGCTAGTCATGCATTCCCCGTGGGAATTCGCGGGAAATTCATATATCCTGACAGTTACCTGCATTACGCATGCTCGCATCCGCGCGACGTGAAACGTGCAGTTGTCGGATTCTTAGTGAGTCGTGTCGAGAAGCCATGCTAGAATGATTCTATGCAAGCAGATGAATTAGAAAGAAACTCAACAAGATATTACAAAAAATAAAAACCAACCATCGCACCTCATGCACTCGAGTCAAACCATCAAACCGATTTCGATGGCACATGTGTACTCCAGTCAGGATTCAAGTAACAGTGAATGGAAGAAGGCCTTCGCTGCGAATTTGTTTATTAGGGAAGCACCGGCTGAACAGTTACAGACTATTGGACAGGGGAGCGAAACTCCAATATGCATCTTGTTTACAAAACTGAATATCCATCTTCTCCTCGAACGCGTCTTCCTAAACTTTTCTGGATATTCATTGACTCGAATGCAAGCACATGCTACAAAGCGACTCCACAGGATCCGTAATAGATATCACTTTTCAACAGACGCGAGGCGGACTTGTGAGAGAACATACTACTCGCATACCCCCAATCAGTAGTATCACCGTTACAACAGGTGATATGGAAGTGCGCTGAAGCACGAGAGATCAACACACATCCAAACTTGGTCAAATGTATTGATGGGGCCAGTATCCCGTCTATCTGGCTTGCACTTACTGTACACCTTAGTAGACATGGTGGTCAGATGTGAAGCAGGAATTTCAACGACGCATCACAGACGGCACAACAACACATCCCAGCCACAGCACCCCTACAATCACGCGTACATGCACACAGAGCTAACACACATGGCGTGCACATAGGCCTGCCAACTGATCTCAGGAACACACTAATCAGAATACATGATGGTGAACCTAAACAACGTTGCACTTGGCCCATATTCAAGCGATTGTAAAAATTCTTGGAAAATGTTACCTACAGCACCCGAAACGTCGGGTCACAAAATCTTATTCCACTAAGCTGTGCTTTTACTCCAAACTTTCCAATTCATGCATCACACGGCACTAAATTTGTTTACTAAGATCCGAGCCGGGTTTGATCCGAAAACCCGGGGCTGCAGAAAATGACCGAGAAAGTACAAAACCAATCAACGCGATATTCACAGCCGTTTCTCTCCATTGAGTTTTCATGAGATCTTTCATTGTCACGGCATTAAGGACACCCAGACTGTTGGCTGTTGGTCCGTTCGCCAAGTTTGGCAAATGCCTTGCAGATTTTCTATCACAACGAGAGGAGATTTCATCGGTGCGCGCGCGAGAAGAGCAACTGCCGCCTGACCAGCGGCAAACAAAGTTATCTGAACGACCAATACATGAACGTATTGCCAAATAGGTTGCATTTTTCTCTGATCTTTCAGAGGCTGACCCTCACAAAAAGGTGTTTTAGAAAAATATGAGTGCACATTACCTCACATTTGCTTGTAGAATGGTGGATTGGCATGTGCTCTGCCGGCAACATTTCATTTTGAACTAGGCCTACCGGAATAGTCTCCATAATAGAAAACACTCCACTTGATCATTACACGCCAGTCATGAGGTGGGTGACACCTAGGTTGATAAGCTTTATCACGTGGTAGTGACACGACAATATTTGAAAAATAACACAGTGACGAACATTAATGTTTTCGGGATCTCGTCATCAGGTCAGTACATATCTAATGGCTAAAATAAGAGCGAAAAATGAAATACGCTACGAAGATTGGTTAGTGAAATGCAAAAACGTGGAGACACGAACGATTGGTTATCTGCGCCTCCCCCCCCCATTTCGCATCTAGTTGGATGCCGTGAGACAGTGAAGAGAGCTGTTGAGTGACTTGGCCGGTTGATTCGTGTCACACGACCAAGGCAGACTTAGCGTTCGTACGAAACGTTTTTGACAGCACAGTACCGAGGTAGTCGCTATACGCTTGCGAAACCCGGTACTGTGCTGTCGAAAACATTCCGTACGAAAGCTGAGTCTGCCTTGGTCGTGTGACACGAATCAACCGGCCAAGTCACTCAACAGCCCTCTTCACTGTCTCACAGCGTCCAACTAGATGCGAAATGGGGGGGGGGAGGCGCAGATAACCAATCGTTCGTGTCTCCACGTTTTTGCATTTCACTAACAAACCGTCGTAGCGTATTTCACTTTTCGCTCTTATTTTGACCATTAGATATGGGCTGACCTGATGACGAGATCCCGAAAACATTAATGTTCGTCACTGTGTTATTTTTCAAACCATGGGAATATTCAAGCAACGACAATATTTCTTCATGTACGAATTCGAGATCCAGTAAACACGGATGGAAATGGGATAGGCGTAAACTGCGGTTGTCCAGACTAAACAATGATGTTTTCAAGTGGACCGTGGCTTGTGATAAGGACGATAAAAAAAGTGGATGAATACAGACAGGGGGTTTATTCCTTGTAAGAGCTGCCAGTTAAAATTAGTCACAGTAACGAATTTAGCAAAGACGGTCAAATACAGGCTAGAAGACCACTTCATAAGTTATCCAAACGACCTCTTTTCTAGCGAAATACACTCATGCGCAAACTAATTTGGTTTTGCGAGAGATTCACCTGGAACCCAGCTGAACCTCTCATTTGTGATGTTTCCAGGCAGCTGAATGTGCTGCACCAGGCCGCCTCATGTTTCAGTTGCTACGATATTCGAGATATCGCGATACATGTATATTCGTAAGGCACTGCTCATAAGGTTCATGAAAATTCTGCCACAACCCACGACCGGTTTCGCCCTTCTTGGAGCTCAAGTCCTCGAGTTTCCGTACACCTTAGTTCTACTTGAAACCAAGTTGCACGAAATTAGCGAAATACACTCATTTGCTAACTGATTTGGTTTTGCAAGAGACACACCTGGAACCCAGTTGAACCTCTCGATTCTGATGTTTCCAGGCTTTTTTCTACTTCCAAAGATAGATTTCAATGGCAGCATACCGCGATTCAGATAAATACAAAGGCTATCGCCAGCGGTCTTTGTATAAATGAATGTATGTAAAATCAATAACCAAATCCAGTTCTGTAAACATTGAATTCTATCCTAAGTCGAGTTATTAGGACAATGCCATTTCACAGAAATATACCGAAACAGGTGCACGGGCAGGTTAATCCAAACTCACTTGACTTGCACTCGACTTGCTCCGACTTCTGAACATTAGTGATTTTGTACAAATTCGGAACCAAAGTTATACGGTAGTAGTTTTGGAGCTCTTCAATCAGCTCGATTCGGTCACACATGCGTTTGATGTGCTGCGCAAGTGCGTTTCGGAGATCCTGTGTTAAAACAGAGAAGGAGAGCACAACTTACATACGGCTGGTGAAAATACACACAGTAGGAAAATTGTGGCGTCGAACGAAACCCTCGTTTCACCGGTGACAAGCCACGACAAAAGGTACGTGACTCAGCCACCAAAAACTGCATACAATGTCATATCCCCAAATGAGCAGACCGCGCACCTCATACTAAAGGCCATACAATACATAAATACAAGTTTTGTCGCCATAACCTTAGATGTCACTGGGTGAAGCAAACTCGTCCTCTCTCTCTCACTCTTTGGTATTCAGCTGCCAACTGTTGAGGTCAACAGATGACCACACTTAGAAAGCTCAAAATTGCACAAGAACCCAGAGGATGAACTTGTAGGCAAGGGAGCCGGGATCTACCGGATAAATCAATTTGAGGGGGATACACTCACAAAAGTAAATCAAAGTGCTAAACTGAAAAAAGAATGCATACAATTGACTGTCTAAATGCAGAGTTCAGCCGGTACAAGAACAAATAAAAGCGCAACCAGTCAATCATATTCAAGGGAACCAGGCCACAACGGGGCAAAATCTACCGGAAAGAGGCTGCCCAATATACCAGTCGAGCGACAGGAATAAGAACCGCAACGCAGCAAAAGTGGTAAGCAGGCCAAAGAAAGTACTGGAAAGCTGTTCCCAAATTTGCCAATGACACCACTGAATGTCCGAACAAAATCTGTTTGCAAACAAAGGTTAGGATTGAAAATACATGCGCAGTTCCTAGGATCTTTGACATATTGAGCTGGAAGACACTAATGATAGGTTAAAACGTTAACGGTGTACCCCGTATCTATATTGCGTTCTTGAAGCCTTTGCAATATGGACGGTACAGATCCCGGAATACTCGTTGTCTCATCCACGGCGGCAAGTTCATGTGCACTGACGAGAGTCATGACTGCTAATGGTCGCATTGAAGCGTGAGGCCAAGAAAAGTCTAGAAATCTAACCAGCGCCCCATATCACCCATGAAAGGATGGCAAAGATAATGAATTTTGGATTCCCCCTCTGTACCGATGGTTTCCGTCCCCGGTGTTTCGCCATAAGTCTTTCATCCTTTGGTGACAGGTCTATGGAAGAGTTCAAAACTCCTGCGTCAAATGGGTCTCTTGACTCTGAGAAAAGCAAGCTTGTGGAAATGTGTGTATTGGCTTGCCACGAAAGTTGGATCACTGGACTAATTTGTCTCATTTTCTTACCAATAAAATAACAAGGAATTTATATCTGGAAGGGCCTGGAGAATACCGACGGAGGGTGCTGAATGTACTACGAATATCCATTTCCAAAGAGATTAAAGGTAAGGTTGCTACAATCCTGGACACAACTTGATGAAGCCTGGGCCAGTGGACAGTAAGTTGATTATCTGACTGAACGCTGCAAGATTCAAGCTAGAAGTTTGATTTTACGAACCAAGGAACGGTTATACCGTTTATCAAGCCGCTTCCTAACGAGGATGTAGATAAAGTAGTGGGACAGGCTAGAATAGAACGATGGTCACTTGCCTGGATCTGAACCAGGTAACCGTCAACTGATTTTGGGAGCAGGGCTGATATCGAAACAGACCGCAGCTTCTCCAATGAATAGAACGGTATTTCGTATCGAATCTCAGACTGCTGATGCTGTCGCAGGTTGGAAAACACATCCCTCGGTTGGTTAGCTTCCACTGGAAAGTTAAAAATGACAAGAGAGTAGAAAGTTTTACGGTTAGTCGACAGAAGATTAAGTGTTGAGGACGAGATCATCCGTCATAGAACCACTAATTTACTGGGAAACTTTTACTGCGAGAAGAATACAATGGGACAGGGGATGATCCATTCAAAAGCCTTTGCAGCCGGTCAGATAAGGTGGATCGAACAGACACCAGGATTTAAAACGGTCTGAAGCCACGCTTTAATGAAAGTGAGGGTGAACGCCGCCTTCATGACAACTAGCATTCGACTTTTAGTGAAACAGAACTCAAGAGAAAGCTCTTCAGGATAAAAAGTTGTCTTCAACTGGTCATCCGCTGGTCGTTACATAAAATGGTCGTATATGAAAAACGGGAGACAAACATACAGACGCACAAAAAATATGGGAGATATCGCTTAGTCCCACTCAGGTGGTCATGGATACGAACGCAAAGTTGACGGGTAGTTTGATCAACACAAGACAGGTCTCAGACGCATTGGCGGAATAGATAACATCAATGAACGTAGCTTATTATACCCAATCAGAAGAGTGAAAAAACACTAAAGGTAGTTTTTAAAAGGTGGTTTTTAATTTTTTTACTGCTAGTTCCATAGTCGAATCATCCTTCAAAGGTAAACTAAGAAGCAGGCCTTTCTTTACAGTTGTTTCGGAGCAGTCACCCGAAGAAGAAACTGACTTATGTTTAGTGTTAATGCTCTTGATCTTTTTCTCAAATGAAACAACATGAAGTTGTAAGCCGCTCAACAGGTTATAGCATAGTTCTAGTTCATTGGCAGCCGGGTGGTACGGTACCATGGACAAGATAAAAAGACAGTCGATCTACATGGATACCGGTCGACAAGGATCTCGCGTTTTGTGGATGTATTCTTTATATTCGCGCTCTCATTTTAGGGTAGGGATAGGGTGGTCGTAGATATGAGGACGGAATTTCTACCGGAAAGGCAGAAATTTGTACTACAAATGTTAACGAAAATTTTGACCACTGGTCAATCTATAGGGTTGTTTGCCCTTGGTAGGCGGGATGTGCTCTTCGGTCCGCTGTGGCAGTGAAATAAATGCGCTGGGCTGGATATTTATAAATGAAGTGTATGCACTCACCAACTAACAAGTCGGCGTATCATGTACTTACTTCTGCGAGGCATATAAAGATTACATAATCTTGCCTTGTTCGCAGTGAGCAAAAATCCGGACAAAGAATTAACCGACTGATAAGTCGACTTGACAAACTGAGTGGAAGCAACCGAAACATTTCGCTGTAGAGATCTGCTAAGATATCGTGCGCGCGACTGGGTGTCCTGATATAGTTATGCCACAAAACGTTTAGAAGCACATCACGTAAGGGGGGTAATTAATGACTAATGAAAGATAGTGCTGATATTGGCCGAGTTTCCAAATTTGAAACAAAATATCGGGATTTTCTTATTGGCTCCATCTATCTGGATAAAACCGAATTCATTATGCAAATAAGTGACGGGTTACGGAATCACCTGAAAATAGAACAGATCGGATAAATATGGGAGACAGTGATCTTATCCATAACATAGTTGTCTGAGACTGGCATGGTTGTAATCTAATAACGTGGAAGAACAAAGGAACCCCCTAACAAGATCCCTGGCAAAAAGATGGAAATGCATACTTACCGGGGAAAGATGAAGTGAACGCGATCGTTGAGAGGCGGTGCTTATTCCACAACTCCATATAAGGTTTCAACCGGTTATTCAGTTCCCTCCAGTCAAAAACGCCGAGTAGAGCATCAATCTTCACAGCAAGCGCGCAGTCAAAAAAGCACGAGAATAGAAATAAGCGGAAAGTCTCAATAAGCTTGATAAAAATAGAGATAAACAGTTTTGCTGTTGCATGATGATGACGCAGAAAAAAAAACAATAAAATAGGTTAGCTGTTGTGCGTCGAATCCTGTTAACAAAGAATGCACTTAACGTGGCTACATTGTGATCAAGAGACACCTCAATCGTTTGAGGTGTTTTCGACAAACCAAGTGAGTTTGGTGGAAAAACAGCCCTAAGAATCAAAACATCTTTTCAATCCAAGTAAAGATGGAATGGACATCAACAACCAAGCAACCCCCTCCATAATCCGGATAGGTAAATAATACATCGGTACTGTTTAATCGAAGCAAGACGTCCTAGTCGAATATTTCTGGGAAACCTGCAGAGACGACTGTTTAGATTAAACCAAAAGCATCTATTTGTGGTGTGAAGTTTTGACAGAAAATTCACCAACAAGAACACGACTGGAAAACGGTTTGAGGATGTAGTACTGTTGAACAGAAAAAGGAAACTAACCGTGTCACGTTGGAAAGATGGGGTGAGAGCCAGTGTTGTTTGGCCAGATGCACCAAAGGCGCTCCGGGATGCCAACGAATCCACATCCGAGAGAAGGTTGACAATGTTGTGAATAGCTCTGCACCGAGAGAAAGACAAGCGTGGCTAAGTATAAACATACAGAGCGGCTGTTGGATGATGCATATCCCAAGGCAAGCGTAATCAACTGAAAAAGTGAAAGGTTATCAGGGGAAATTACAAAAGAGTGTAAAATACTTACCGGAGTGCGAGAGACCGGTCACCGTTCAGAGATGAACCGTAGTGGACTAGGAGACTTTTCAACTTGTTATTCAAGATGTCGAGCAACGTTCGACGGTCATCGTTCCGACCGCGATCAGTGTTTACGGTCCCGATGGGTAGTTGAAAGAGGGACCAACGAAGACAGCGCAATAGTAGAAACCCGACAGGCAGACGACTGCAATTTGCAATGAGTAGAGAGAGGGTAGGTGGAAGTGAGATACGCAACACTAACACGGTGTTTTGGATTTATTTTGTCAACTCCTTACAGGCGTCCCACAAATTAAAAAACGAAAAAAACTACCACGTAAAAAGCCTGTTATGAGATAATACTGTTTCTGCTTACCTACCTACTATTTGCGAAGAGCGACGCACTCAGAAAGTTCCAGATGTCCGCTGTCTGCTGCGGTGAAAACGATTAGATAGTCGTTAGGTCGTTGTGACGCTTGCATTCACACGGGGAACGACAGAATGCTGGCGCTGGCAGCGGAGGGTGGTATGGTCCTGTTTGACTGCGATATCGCGTCGGTACACCCGACGAGTGCTGTTGCTCCTTCAACGGCATGTGCCCGTCTACTCCCAGATAGAGTCGACGAGTGAGTGGACATCCACTTAACCACATGTTAATCAACAGAGGCTGTGGTAACGTAATTCTCATAGGAAGGCGATTTGTCTTGCGAACAAAAGCTGACCAAGCCCCGTACCAAGTCCTCTGTAGCGCACCAAAGCTCTTCTAAGAGAACCTTTCTTAAGCTATAAGTAATTTGGGGTTTTACTCAAGATTACCCGATCCCCATCGTTTGTACCCCATCAGGTATCTGGATGATATCAACGAGTGGCGCACTGTGCACGTCAATGGTTCTGATGGACACCAAAAGTAAGTCCATCAGGCTGAAGTGTGGCGATCCTAGATAAATTCGATTAGCTAGAAGCCGTTTTTCAATTTCAAAAAAATTGGACCCAAGATAAAGAAAATCAATGGTAAGACATACTGCCAGATCAAAACGACCAACCTTTCTGAAGAAACGCGGTACGATTGGTCCACAAAGCCGAACACCTCGAGTAGGACTGTGTGGAGCAGTACAAGAAGAACAGGGTCCTCAAGGGGACAGGCGTCAAACAATGAAATCCCTTGAATCAGAGGTAGGTGTAACAAGATAGCGCGAACACGATTACTTCGCATAATGTTTGACAGATTCTCAGACTCCTTGTCCAAAACGCACGCTGGAGGTAAGATGTCGGCTTCCAGCTGCGAGCGGAAAGCACAAGGAAAAGTATAACGTAATACCTTTTGAGTTACCGCTGAAATTCCTGCTTTGGAACCCAAAGCGGACCAGATTCAGAGGAACCAAATTTTCTACGTGACCGAAGGACGGATGGTTAATGGAACGACAGGAAAGTGAAAATCGATATGGAATCGAGGAATTCGATTATATTGAGATTCCGGTACCCGAATCCAAGTTTGGATCTACATAATAACAGTGAAAAAACCTTTTCGCTAAAGTTCACCTGTAAGAAATACGACATTCACCAAAAGCCTAAACATTCGACTTGTTGCTACTGCAACCCAAGGAAGCCGAGCTGGGCACTTGTACCGAAATTTAGCATATTGGAAGGACAACAATATGTACCATTTGACTAGTCACGTGTTCCTGCCAAATCTGGTCATCCCACTCGATGGCCTCCAACTGCACCGACAGAAAATTCCAACCAGAAGGCCAGCCATTTTTCACCACCAGCAAACACAATATGAGCAGCGGAAAACTGGTGAAGCAAGCTGCTAGAAACTGCGAAATGTTGCGAAAACTGAACGAACATTCTAAACGTAGTAAAAACAAAGGCGAACCGCAATGCGCTGGCTGGTGGGTGGGATTCAACACACAAGTTGCGGTGAAAGGTGACGGGGAGAACTGAGGCACTGTTTAAAATAAAGATTTAATTAGAACGCACATGGTCAGCTCGTCCAGTTCAATAGCAGAGTTGGTCAAGTTACACATAAAAGCTAGCTTCGTTCATCACATCCGGCTCCGAGTACGAAAGATTAGCAACTAGGCGTTCGACAGAAGAGATGGGTACATTTTACCTCATAACGTCTAGCACTGAACATTGGGCACGATCATAAGGAGTGCAATAAAATGAACTGGGGGCAACTGACTGAAGCCAAGCCCGACACAACTGTAGCAAAACTGTGAAAAAGTTGAAGAGTCCATAGGGATAAGGATACGCACTCCAACCCTCATTTAGGCATGTTCAATTTTGGCAAACAGCGTAGATATTTCCACAAGAACACCGCGATCATGAACATGGCTCGTAGCGTTTCAAGAAAAACTAACGTTAGTGTAAAGTAGCTAATGTGGCTACTTATGCGCAGTGGGATATGGACAGGTGTAGCAAAAGAGTGGTTTCATTATCTGTCGTCCCTATTTAACTGGGTCTTTTGACGAAAAAATAGTGAAGGAACTCTGGCAGTCTGTAGTTTACAAAACGGCCAAAGCAGAGCGAAAGGCCGGATTGGTTATCATCTTACAAAGTGACGTAAGCAGTCGTACTTTAAGGTTTCAACTGCGAATTTTGTTCTACGAAGCAAAATTAATCTACGTAGAGAGACAGACAGAATGAAAATAATCAGTTTTATGGATTTTACAGATATCAGAAAATACTCGGAGCTCACCAGACGTGCAAATGGATCTGACTCCTTTTCGAGAAATACACTCATTTGCAAATCAATCTGGTTTTCACGGGAGACTCAACTGAATCTCTCGTATATGATATATGACTCCTGTTTACATAATGAACAAAACGCAATTTTCAGAATGACTTAAGACTATGAGTTGTGAGATCAATCCGGTTTCGGTTGATGCACGGATCACTGTAAACAGCTCCCACTAAAATCGCCGGCAAATAGCTTTAACAGAAGGAAATTCCATCCCTCAAAGAAAAAATAGCAGAGGCGGAGCTACAGGAGTGGCAACAGCTACTACGCTAACGAGTGAAAACAAGCGTTGTGAAGCGCAGTTTGCGACTGAGCAACAAAAGTGATTCCTAAGAGGACTGAATGGCTTCCGGCAGTCAAGTGGCGCAACTTAGCACACCCATAACGAGTTGGAATGTGATGCGCTGCAGGGTTCCACTCACACACGAAGAGTATTGTATGCAGCTATCCCTTCAGAAAGTTTCCTTTCAGTTTGGCTACGTTAACACAGCACTATCGCATCACTTCATCAGACGAACTAATGTTTCCGAACAGTGAGACCACTTAGGTTTCAAACTATTCGCGAGCAGTCTACCGACCAACGGCAACAATATTCACGAAAACTTGGTAAGACTTGGTAAGATGTTTTAAGCCGCACGTGACTCGCGAACACCAGAAAAAGTCACACAACAAACCGAGGTTGTTATGAGAAGCACGAACAGACTGAGACAGATCACCATAAAATACTCACCAAGATAGTCTCCAACAGTGACATCAATGTAGGATCTATCAAGTCGGGAGTCAAACTACTCCTGATCTGTTCTGAGGGAGCGCTGGAATTATATATTGCAAGTACTAGTTCGTCAACATGCTTGGTTAATACAGAGGTTAAAGAGGACCAAACACGAGGTTGTTCTTGCGATTCCACTCCAAACTGCAGTTTTAAGTCCAATCGATGTATCACAGTAAGTAACCAAAATGGCAATGAACCGTACGCATTGTCGTGACGATTCTTGGGTTGGTTTGCGACGATTTGTGGCCAGAACGTCTGAAGCAGAGATTTCGGGACAGAGGGGTTTTCTAGCGATTGGTTGTGAGCCGGATCTTCACCGTCTCCAGTCGCTCCTAGTATTCGACCCGTTAGTCCATATATGGCTTTGCTGGATTGCTGCCAAGCCCATGTTGCAGCTGCTCCAATAGGAGCCAGCTGGGCAATCCAGTTGGTCGTGTTAGTTGATAGCTTCTGAACATGCGTGTCCTGAAAAAAAGCGCGGTTAAAATATTCTGACTGGAGTGGGATGTGTTTAGAAAAAAGCAGGTAGAAGGTTTAAGGGTATAAATGAAAGTGGTATTGAAACAACTACTTGGTTTCTTTCTCTCATAGAAATTCGCCGGTCTGTTGGGAGGAAGTGCTTCGGACTTCTTTCTGTGGTGCTACCAGGGCATGGGCTTTAGTGTGCTATGTTTTCGCTTGGAGTAGCTTGGCTAGAGTAAGAACAAAAAGGAGCTATGCACAATAGTAGCTGGATGAAAACGAAAACATGTGCAGTAGTTTGATCCAGAAATGAATAACAAAAAAACAGTAGCAGATGAACATTCGAAAGTTAGCTATTCCTCTTTTCTACCAGGGACTCATACAGTTGCCGGTTAGATCGCATGAACTGGATTGCATAACTCGCATACGTCCGGCCCATTTCATTTTACATAGTTCAATCAGCGTTGTTGACTGCCGTATGGTTTGTATGCTTCCCATCAAACGATGATCAAGGGAAAACGTTAAGGTTCGTCATCCACACCCAAAACTCCCAAGTTCAGCATGAACCTCGAACAGATTCTTCTGCACCGAACATCCTACGAGAAATTGATTACCTACCCATACTGACCGGTTGTTGGGTAGAATTATCTTAGTTCTGTTATGGTCTGAGATGTTTACGAATGTCGTCATCGATCCATATTTTTTCCACAGCATTGCAGTGGAGACGGATTTTCGGTTACAAACCAGAATACTACAAACTTTCCTCGCATCAATCCAACTGGTTGTCAGGTTCACAAACTAGTTTCATGAGCATAGCAGGTTTCCTCCTTGGATTTGAAAGGGTCGGACAAAAATTATCATGAAGATTGTGACAAAGTAGTATGATCGGTTGGCGCACACTATAGCACAGTTATAATTTATTAAGCGTAAGGGTGGAGTGTGACTAGAATAGTCGAGTGAAGCACCTGTAAACAACCCGAAGTAGTCTAATCTAAAGAAAGTACTAGCTTGAATTGACAATCCGCACCAAACTACTAAGATGACGCGGATGACGTTCCAGCATCACGTGATATGTCACGTTAAGCCAATTATTGCGCACTACCAATTTGTAAACATGAAATCTTACTATGTATTACAATCGGGGAACTTCCACAAAATAATTTAAGTGAGCCATTAGTTCGCTTTGGAAATGATGAGGTTTCTTTGTGGACCAAAGCTGAATAGTAGAGGCCAAACAACTAGTTGAAATTCAAGTTCAGCTGTACAATCACTTTAGTGTGCACCGCTCGTTGCGGTGGAAAACAATGGTTATAGCAGAGATGGTCGGTGAAATGCATCACCGATGAGCTCTTCAGTTCAGTGCTTCCGTTTCCTGGTATGGACCTATCCAGGGCAATCAACACAGAAGAATTACTGCCGACGGAAGTGAAGTAAGAAAAACCTGAATTAAGCGAACAAGAACTAACCTTCAAAAGTGTCTCCAAAGCTTCAATCGAATTCAGACCATCCCATCCGGCGAGGTCTGATGGAGAATTCAATTTTCCGGGAATGTAGCTTCGGTGAACCCACAAATCGATTTGTAACAACACTTCCAAGAGGAAAACTGAATCCGGATTTTCAAGCCAGTTTGACTGAGCAAACATTGGTACGAGAGAACGGAGAAAAGTGTGACAGGTATAAGGGTAATTGATAGCAGCATCTAAACAGGATCCAAGGATTAATGATAACGGTTGCGATTCAACTTGATGGTACAGTTGGCCGTGTCGATGAAGTTGGATCAAGGAACATAAAGCTTTTGTAAGTGCTGGGCGTTCAGTGGGTAATGAGACAGATGCGAACTGATGGAAGACAAGAGAAAAAGTTCTCACGATGAGGTTCGACTGGCGTGAATCGATGATTGATTTGAAGGCACGGGATAAACATGCATCTGTGGGGAGGTCGGAGGATGATGTCCCGAACATTTTCACGTTGAGAGACAAAACGAGGAAAGGGACTAAAGGATTGCGATCCATATTTAGGGTATCCAAGAGTTGCAAGGCACGAGAGAGGGTGGATTTTAATGCGGGAGCAGCGGAGCAGTAGGAAGCCACAGCGACGCAGCCAGGCAAATGAAGCCTAAGAAGTAGATCTACGCACCAAGATAGCATGGGTTGACTAGACTCCACAAATTCTGTGAGGACAGACGATGGCCCCTGACTGCGTGAACGGCGGTGATGGTCATTGGTCCTGGGAGTCCGCGCAAAACGGGTTTCGGCAGAAGTGCGTGAAGTGTGTCCTGATTTTTGAGGAGTGCCGGGCGGGGTAGAAACAGACTGAACCTCAGAAGAGCGATATCCCAAACCAGTTAGTAACGTACCAACTAGAGCAGAAGCCGAGCTTCGCGCAGTCGATTGGAGTTGGTTTATCTGTCAAACAGGTGAAGATGAAGATCTTGAAAAACGAGGTCATAAATCAATTTGACGGACGCAAGGCGTTGCGGCACAAAACGCGACACATCAAGTATCCCGCCGTTGTTGGTGACCCTAAAAAATACTTGATTAAAAGGATTCTAAGTGAATACTCATTCTTTGGACGGTCATACACAAACCAGATAGTGGGTTACAATGACAATATCAGTAGCTGGCATGCATAACTAGGTTTTAGAAAAAGAATCTCGCCTGCAGTAAGAATTTGCCTTAGAACAAAGCCATCCCACAATATGGCACTCCCGACCACTACCTGCTAGTCCATCACCAAATTCAGTGAGGAAAAGACTCCAAATATATCCCCAAACCTGACAAAGAATATATCGGAGTTGTTTAAAGCCGATATGGACGGTAGTCCTGGCTCGAAATTCTGTAGGAGTATTCCTTCAAAGTTGTTACATCTTGATGCTAAAATCACAATGGTGAAGGGAGGTGTTTGCGCATTCGCACTTGTACACCGCACTACCTGACTTCTGCCATATGAGTACGGACCAAGATATCACTGTGTGCGGGCGGCATTCCTTCTCCAGTGCTTCGATCAGTTACTTCATCAAACACTAGAGGGAGAACAGCTTCATTCCAAAGTGAACACGTTATGACATAGTACGCATTATTCTTTCTTCGGATAAAGGGATAATTTTACTTTGAATTTTCGAATGAATGTACCGTCCTTGAACAGACCGTGTACGGATTATGTGAGCTACAATGGTTATTACCGGTGATAACGGTTTAGCGAACGGTCAACGCGGATGTAAAACACCAATGTTTAACGTTGGTGCTCCTGATGCAAGGGCTGACAAAGGATAGGCTAACCGCGGAGAGTTTGCTACATCAGAGAGGCTTTGTTCCATGCTTTGCCGTGCAGAGTAAAGAATGGGACAGAGCTTGTGTGATGTAGACGCTAAAAGTGAACTCTGGAAACCTAACAGCAGACGTTGGAAATGAAGTCTGGAAGCGACTGCATCCGAATCCTTGGACTTACCACAGGAGGCAGTGGGAATGCGTTGAAACGTGCTGGAAACCGCAAATGCTTGTCGACGAATTGTGCAAGAGCCAATGCCAGCTCCAGATGTGAGGCAAACGGTAGAAACGGTTCGCCGGTTTCCTGTAAGAAATAAAACAGCGGATCATGGTTACAAACACTAGCCAAGTTTATTGTCATAGTCCACGTAAGTTGGAATAATTCGCCAAACTAAAACGATGGGATAAGTAGTTTGGAAGGCTCAACATCCAAGCGACCACACAGAAATACTGTTAAACATACTGTACGTGAAAAAGCCTGGTGCACCGACACTGCACATGAGTGGATTCACGAACATGCATATGCTTTAAGTACATCCCACAGTGTGCATGGGGTCATGCCGCTAAAACTCCGACTGCGCAAACAAAGATTAACGACCGAGAAAGTTCAATTTAGGATTTATCGAACAGTCAGAAGCGGGCAAATATGGTGAGATTGCACGAAATTCCGTTGCCGTTCGCCATGCTAACATCGTTTGGTCAACCAAAAAACACCGGAAGCCACAAAAAAAGATGCTCTTGATTAAAACAACTCAGCTAGTGGGCTCGGTGTTAAAAAAACATGTCCAGATGATGTGTAGAGGAGTTGGAGAGTGGGAATTGGACGACTGCCATTGCATCTAGAAAGTCAGCTAAATAAACCTTATGGTTAAGGGAAGGTGAAGCTGCGAACGTATGTGAGCCATGAGTGAGAAATTGAATGAAGAGAAAACAAATGGTGAATAGGAAGAAACGATAAAATTAAACACATATCGCTCACTGGACTCAGAACCGCCTCCCAGTTCAAACGGTGAAGAATGATTCGTGTAAGTAGGTGTGGAAATGAAGTTGGTGATTGATTGACAAGCCAACCAATAAGACGAGAGATCTGTTCACAGTCTGGTCTCCAGATATGCAACGGGGCCTCGGCAACAAGACTGAGGATGAGCTGTGGTCAGAAACAACACGGTGATGATGAGTGCAGAAATACTGGCTTTACCAAAGGACACAAGGGAGTGCATCAGATTGAGTAGGTGCAAAGAGGCCGGGTGGGGAATGGTCGTTTCAAAAGAGGCCTAACAAAGTGTTTGAATCCATACTTGTGATGCACACCATGAAGCTAAAAGTGACGAACCAAACAGAGGTTATTATAGAGTCGATTTGTCAGCAGAACAGCGTTGACGGACGCGGTTTTGGAGACCTGGTCTCTTTATCTGTCGAATCGAAGACTTGAGTTTCCTCGGATATTTATCCAAGGTATATAGCTCCAATACAATCTGCTTCGAATGAGAGTTAGAAGCGCCCGGCGTAGTTATGGAGGCCAGAGTATCTTCCGTCGTAGAAACTGTGGCCAAACGGAAAGTTTGGTGCAGTTCTGCTGGACCACAGATGATGTCAGATATGCTGGTAATAATCGGCTTGCAGAGGAGCTCGCCAAACGTCTCCGTCACCTGGGATATATTATCTTCGAGGAGTTAAGAGCAACTACTTCGACACCTTTCATCGAGTCTGACCTAATCGCTGTTGGGGAGCGCCAAGCAACTGTGACAGACGTACGCATAGTCTTGGTTGGGTGCGGAGTGACCGTGTGCAATGAGAAGAAGCAGAAGTATGGTGCTGATGAATATTCCCTCACCATAACCTCAGCCCTAAGTGCAATCAATTTTGATGTCGACTTTTGGTCCACCGACCGATGGTCGTTTCTTATCGACGGATCTGCTTTCTTCAATCCGCCAAGGCTGTTATTGGAATGGGACTCCCTAAGGTCAGTCAGTGACTTGTGTTTGCTTGCCATTTTGGACTCTCTATGTACTTTTATGCGTGACACATGGCAGTGAGTGTTCATTCTTGCCACTGACTTTCACATCTGACCCAGTATGACGGACAATTTGTGTTTGATGTGTGCGTCTTGATTGTGCTAGCGCTTACCATGCGTTAAAAAGCATTTGGCATTAGCTGTCCTTTCTTCGGTTACTGGTCGTTACACGGGTGTTTCAACATAAAACATTCTCACATATGAAATAAATAAAATAAAAAAAGAAATAAAAATAAAGGCTGATGACTCACTTGCTGGGATCCCATGTGTTCTCCAAACGGAGAAGAGCCAAAAATAGTCCGTCTGGGCAAAGATGATACTTCGCTTGTCGATAATTCTTCACCGCTTTCGACGATCAAATTGAGCAGCAAATCCAGCGCAACCTGAGGATGTGCAGACACAATTGCTACCAGTTGTTCACGACCTCTCTCTGGAGCTATGGGAAGAGATGCGATTACGTTGAATCTACCAGTCAGTTCGGTAGAAGACGATTGTTCAGGGAAGACGGCCAGCTGCATTCAGGGGATCGGAAAAATCAGTGTAAACTGCGCAATCGAAAGGACGCTATACCAGCATCCCCTTATGACAGTATAACAGAGCGGATAGAATATAACTCCGCTCTATACCGAGAGAACGGTGTTCATGCTGTCAATGAAAATGATGACGACAAGCAAACGCATACAGAAGTCTTAAGCAAATCTAGCGAACTTGCTGTGGTCCTCGTTTTGGAAACAGCGTCATCAATTTTAAGACCGCAAGGTAGTGATATCAGGGAAAATACTTTAAAACGGGAATGTCGTTCACTTGGTGAGACAGTTCGCATATACTTCCGGACAACGGATTTGATCTAGCGAGTAGTCGCTGCAATTTATTACCACATGAGGAATGCCACTTGGGCGAGTGATAGAGGAAATTCAGTTGTTGGCTTATTAGTCGTAACAATGAGAAGTCAGTGGGGAATGGTTTTAATGGCGCGAGATTTTGTAACCGTTTAGGACATTACAAGATTAGAAACTTACGCGAAAAATTATCCGCACAATCGAACAAATAAGTTCAGCTTCCATCGTGGGCAGTTGATATTCCGCTGCTGCATTTGGGTTGCCAGGGTTCGGGGAAGCTAGTAATGGGCGACATTCACACGCAGCTAGTTTCCCCAAGGTAGTGAGGATGGCTTCCAAACCGAGTTCATTCAGTCCTATTGTTAGCAGCGCTCGGTGAAGTGGGACGGTAACATTAGCCGGTATTGCGTCGATCGGCATGTCCGAATCGACATTCCAGCTTGGAATAACTGACTGAATGATCATATGCAAGAACCTCAGCTTCGACCGAGTGGCCACCATACCGAATGGGAACAAGCTCGCCAAATGCCGCCAGCAAACCAAACGAACAGCACCTTTGTGAGTTGAAGGCAAACCACATCCGAACAATAGGCACTGCGCCGCCCGGAGACAAAACGCATCGTATTGGGCTAGGGTTTGGGCGAACTTGGGATTCGTAAACGATTCTTGCTGGTTCCGAACGTGATGCATTCGAGAACCTACGGCCGTCACCAGAAGACTAGATCAATGTGAGAGAAGATATAGAGAAATAATTCACGTGGCAAGTTCGTCTTATCGTCATAATAAAATCAGTAAGCGTAGTTAGCACTAGAGTGAGGTAAGAAAGTCTACTTACAGTACAGACGACTGCACTTCCTACAAATATGTAGGGTCAAAAGAGTGGTAAGTACTTCTTAAAGCACCGCACCTGATTTAAACTCATTACAATTATACTGTTGTAATAATAATAAAACAATGGCTGTTTAGCTGTAAGACTCTTTCGGTGTCTACCCAACATATTACCGGAAGGAAGCATGAAGGATTAGATAATGCCAGTTTACCTAAGGCTAGACAGGAACAGTCGCCACGGCTGGGTTCGAACCACGGACCTTCCGGTTAGTAGGTAAGCACCCTAATCACTGAGCTACCTTGAGCCCGTACATTGTTGTCGATAGGCTTTTATCAAATAATAATTGTTTACAACTGATGGAAGCGTGTTGAGTGCTGGGAATTAATTTTCTGCGCTCATCAATCGTCCCAGGCAAACCAGCAAATAAAAGTATTGATTACGGCTAACTTTGAAGTAACCATGTATAGCATTTCAAAACCAGTAACTTGTTCTCCTAGTGAGACCGTGAGGAGACAGTTTGAGGACCGTGAGCATTTTACTGTTGACTTCTCAATTGCCATAGAAAAATGAGACTACCAGACTTAGCGGACCAATAAAGTACAGCTGAAATCGTTTTGACAGGTGTGATATTTTGAGATTAACGGTGAACGTAAGGGAAACTGTTGCAGTCAAGATTACAAAAAGAACTTGTGAAGGATTATCCACAGGCATCATCAATAACTACAGTAGATCCGTTGACTTACAGCAACCTTGAAGTTACTTTGAAAACCTAACACCAGTTCCTTATCTCCCGAAAGAGTCTACTTTGATCTTTTACGACACTCCCTCCTAACAACAATCAACCCGTAGAAGAGACCGTTTTCAGGCAATCGCTTGAGAAACCCGTTCTAAAGGACATCCATATAAGATCGCTGCCGCCTTAAATCACAATATGTAACGCGGAGACCTGCGCGGTTACCGATAGAGTGAGCAGCGCACACCACATCCATTACTAACTTGTCACTTGTGGCCCAATAATTCGATTCCCATATACAATGTGCATCGAAAACGTGCAGCAGCTATAGTCAGAGTAAAACCTGATCACGAGAGGTCTCTACTCAGCAGTGTCATTCGATTCCGAACAAGGCAGTGATGTGCGATTACCAGCTATAGAGGTCTTTTTCAGCAAATCCACAAAGAGTTCCTTCGACCGGAGACCCCAATCGAACCGGTGGTACTAAGCGTACTCATCCTCAGATATAACGGACAACAAGCCACGCTAGTTTCCACTCCGATGACCTTGTCTGTCTGCTTTTTTGGAGTGTGTGGCTATATAGATCCACCTCAAAACATCTGTAGGGTATTATCGTTGACTTCAAATGACTTCTCAATTACGCTTCTCCGGGGACCGAACTGCATCAATCTCAGGCACTGTAGGTATGAGAACAGCTTCCCTACTGAAAGAAATATCTGGCAATGTTCTTTCAGAGAGGGCACACATGGAGAACTTAAGAGCTTCACTTCTGTGTAGGCACAAAATGACCGCGTCTTTAGTTCAACAGGAAACGAATTCCATGGATATTTAAAAGATATTAAGAACGCCTCAAGATCGGATATGATCACCTCAGCTAGAGACTTAAGCGTGCGTGGTCGTATGGGGTGGGAGGCGACACAGATCTTATAAGTTACAACGCAATGCGATCGTCGAAGAAATCCGGATCCGGTCCAAAACCCACCGACCAATCAAGTCAGTACCTGACACGGCACAATTGAAGGTCCACGCAAACCAAGGCAAAATCCATTTGTTTTGGTCAGCAGTGCAGATAAACAGTAGAGACACTGCAAGCAAACAAGAGTCACCTGACGAAAGCTGCTAAAGAACCAATCAGAGGCTGCACCAGTAACAATCAGGGGAGTCTGAAACGGCATCCAAGATGATAATCTGTTGGGTAGCTAAGCGACAGACCCAGATATGGATAACAGCTCAGCCCACAAATCAGTTATGGATTCAACGAACTATACATGCAGATAAGGATCTCGACAAACTTCGTATGAATATCGAACATCAGTTGCCAAATGATCTCAGGTGGATACAGAATATTGGTCAAGATCAAAAGTGGATGGGGTGAAAATTTCAAGGATGACTGAAGAGAGTCGCTTAAGCGGTCAGTAGCATATGTAAAAAAATTCGCTCAGTTGTAGCACCATTTCGGTGCCTAACTGCCATGCCGCCAGAAAGAAGTGCGAGGCTGGGATACTGTCAGGTTGCCCAAGCCTAGACAGGGAAAGTCGAGAGGCAGATGTTGAGTTTGAGTCACCGACCTTCCGGGCAGTAAATCCGCCCTCTAACAAGTGAGCCATCTCGCCACCTATTATATGCACATATGTTGAAATAGTTTTTGGAAAGGATTGCGTGCCAATAACAAACAGGCCGACGTATCGGTCCCCGACAGATCACGGTAACCAGCCTCCCATCTCAAACCCAATGGTTCAAACCATAGAGTCTGGTCATTAAGTCCGCCAGCAACAAATGAGATAGGCGGTTCATTCGCATTCATTAAGAATGATAAGCTACCTACAAGATGGGCTCCCTTTGGATTTGTTCTGTAATGTTTAGACACTGGAAGTAGTAGGTGCTTTCTGCTCAGTGCTCAAAACGATGCTAAGTTACGAGAAACGATGCTGATCAGAGTGTACAAATCATTGGATAAGCATCAACTGAATAGCGTCTAAGACATTAGCAACAATCATCATTAAAGGACAGGTCACGGCACTCTGGATCAGTGGAGCGTATGCTGACGAGGCTGTATCGATCTTACTTTTACATGACGTTAGCTTACAAAGCGCCAACATCCTAGCAGCAGATGTGTTGGAATCCAGATATACAGTGAACGTTCCAAGCAATTTTTCGAATCATCACCACTAGGTACGTCCCAAATATTCTGCCTCGTTTAGTTTTGTGACAGACGACGGATTCTGTTGCCTAGATTAAATGACGATGGTACTGAACCTTTATCTAGAGGTGGGGTTCAAGACCTTTACTATGTTGGTGACATCGTTGCAATAGGAAACGAGCTCCTGTCAGCTGCTGAGTAACGGGATTTTAGATAAAGTACTTTAGACAAAACACACTGACCACACCTGAACAACCATTCGGCTGTTTCTTACGAAAATAAGTCGAAATCCACTCAACACAATGAGTTAGTTCGAAATAGAAGAGAGCTAATGGCGGATGCAAACAATGAGGGGACCTGAAGAGGCTCAGACAACTTGCATACACTAGGAGTTTGATCCGTAACGCGAGTGTGTTGTCTATAATGGAACAGTAACTCACCAGATTAAACGGGCTAAACGCTTGGCTAATACACGCCAAGCACCGAGATGAGTCTGTGGCCGGGGAGTGTCGACATGATTCGAGTATATATCTCCACACGACTCAATAAGGCCAAGCAGTCGATTAGCAAATGCTAGCAAAGTCAATAAACCTGACTCCTCGATTGTCGTATCGCGCCCAGGTACAGAGCCACCATCGTAGGCAATAAGTTGAATAAGCTTTCCGAAATTAAGTTGTTTCAGCAAACGGTCCAAATCACGTGGGCTGACAAAACGTGAAGGTTCGGGTGAAGAGGGGGATCCAGTAGATGATGGTGGTGTGTGAGGTTCACAAGACTCGGCAGAGCGCCGAGGAACTTGTAAACAGTTGTCCTCTAGATCACTCTCTCCTGCAGAGTCAACGACCACCCATGGCAGTTCCATTGTAGCGGAAGAAGCGCCGGATCCAATGGATTGTGGGCCATTGGCTTCCGAACACACAACAGTGACAAACTTCCCACGCTCTCTGAGAGAGAAAATGCATTTTGAAGGCAATAAACTATTCTGTCACGAAAGATGTACAGAAAAGCTCATTCTCATTTGAAAGTCATAAAATTAAAATGCAGATAACAGGAGATACCCTAAATCAGCCATTACAGCAGTGTCCAGTGCACTCCTCCGCATCGATCATGATTCAGCTTTGTTCCACGGCAAAGTTCGAACTGAAAGTTGTCACAATGATCGAAAGTGAGCGAGATGAAAGGAACACATGCGAAACTGTGATATGTACATGTGCAGTTGATGCTGACAGTACCACCAAGTAGTGGACACTCACGCGGCTAGAAATCGCGATCAAGATTACTCATAGTGGCGCCGTTGCTCGATTGTGCGTTTTTATCTACAAAGAACACCGTTAATTTTCGTCCCGAACTCAGACTGGCACAAGTCAGCAGGCGAGAGGATACGAATTGGCAGAAAGCGACGAAGACTACGAAACCTTTCTGTGCAGTTGATCTGACCCACCTTCCAAGATGGAATCCATGTGACACTACCCGTGTTCGCCCAGGGAGTCTTAACGAGGTGGCTGAGAAGCAATGCCAGTCACGTTCAAGCTGTCAAGTTCTTTCCAGATTGTTTGAGTATAAGCATTTCGGATATTTGCGCAAGGCTAGCGCCGGTCCCTCTTTCCTTCTCGCTTTCTTTCTGTTCTCATTACAGACTTGTTTTTAAACAAATTATTATGAACATAAAGATAAAGTTGCTCAACCAAGGAGAGGCGATTTGTCGTTCCCTTACAGGCATTCGTCGTTTTCCCCGCTCAATATTTAGTTTCGACGTCGTTCGTATACTGCGCGCCTTCTGCTTCCGATGACTTGGGCGAAAACGAGTTGGCTTGTTGCTTACTGTATAGCGCTTCTTAATTTCTCACCAACGATGTTCGTTCATTGACTAAAAACACTTTCGTCGTTTAGCTGTAGCACCCTTCCGGTACCTAACTGCCGTGCCAACCGGAGGAAGCATGAAGGCTAGGATACTGCGTGGTTGCCCAAGCCTAGACAGGAAAAGTCGAGATGCACAGGTCGGGTTCGAACCACGGACGTTTCGGTCGGTAAATGTCGCGCTCTAAACACAGAACCACATTCTCCTCTGCTAAAAAAACACTTTACGCACCTCATCAACCGACGACCGACTCCAAAAGAGCGAACTCAGCCGTACTTTCAAAATGAAAAACATATAACTTGCGCTGCCATGCACAACTATAAGACTGTATTGGAAAAGAAGTTTTCTAACGGAGATAGAACGAAGACTATGATCCGAAAAGTGCACTTTGGTACGTACGAGAAACCATTACTAGCAAAGTGAAGAATGCGTCAAATAAGTGAAGTCATACTTCATTAGAAGTAGCGCCAAGAGAACTCGAGAACGGTCAGTATCATCTCAGTCGGCTTTTCACTGCTCAGAGTGGACTAAGTTGTTAACGCATCGCATCAATAGGGTTCACACTCCATTCGGATGGGCATAACGAAACAATAGTGAAGCTATTATGGCATCTGACTAAATCCTCGGATAGCCGTAGCAGACCGGGTCGTGGTTGACATCAGCTGGTACGAAACCTACCGTTCCAAACTGGTAGTACTTCTGTTCTCCCAGTTAAGCACCATGTTTGACCTGATGTTCCAAAACTGACTATTTGGTCATACCTAGTGTACGTCAAAACCTAGCGTGCACCATTTGCATGGATAAACGTTCAGTTATGTGCCATCGTGTGTGGAGTACTCTCACTACAGAGTAGCTGTACTTGTTTAACAACGCCCGTTTGGTTGGATATTATGTCCACGAATTTCTATTGTAAAGCCATACCGAAGATGACACATTTGTTTCAGTGGTATGCTACGACACATTCAAGCCAGAAGAAATCACGCCGATGCATTCCGGAATGATGAATGACAGTTGCAAGTTGGTGTGGTTAGAGCTGTCTGAGTCACATCAGTCTTCACATCAGTTGGTTGGCGCAGTGCAATACGATCGAAAGCGACCAACAAAACGGTGAACACGTGGTGATTCTCGCGAGTTCCTCCGAAAATTCGACAGTCTGTGTTTTCCCCCAGGAGAATCTTACTTTTTGTGTTCTGCGAAAAAACGTGCTGCATGGGGAAACGCCGATGCTTGACGATGACCAACCGGACAACTTCAGAAGAGTCGGTAGGTTATGTCTAGGTACAGCCTACTTCCCATCTGATGACACAAGTTACAAAGCGATAGCGTATAACATCACATTCATAGAAGTAAAGCGGTTGGTGAATGCATACCGTACTGGTCGCAGGCAGACTGCGAATAGTGTTAGTGACAGCTCCACTTCAGGTTGATGTAGGAACTCCACAACAGAGGGAGACCTCTTCCAAACAGCTGCCGCGTCAGGAGGATTCAACAACCCAAGCAAGTGTCGAAGTTGTTTCGAGTGAAGGCGTAATAGGTGCATCAGAATAAACAAATGGTCCTCCGCACGGCAAACGCGTATCATTGTACCAGCCTAAAAGAAAGATGAAAGCGGATAACAGACGCATAAGCCGAAAAACATATGCATAGGGATTCGCATGCAAGTTGTCTCTAGAATGCGACAGAATAAAGGCTACTGAACAGTGCAGTAACCAATTTAAGTAACTATGCTTGAAGCAGTACACCACATCAGAATGGAACAACGACAGAAAGGCATTCTAAGGTGGAAGTGGGAAGAAAGGATATAGTAAACATACCGTGAGTGAAATCCAATTCCTCAGCTGCTTTGTAAAAGCGGGATCAAGAGCAGCGCCTTGTGATGCGGCAGAATACTGCTGGCGGAGTTTGGCAAAAAGGACGTTGCAAATGGAACGCAACCGGCGGAGCTGCGCTTCATGTTCGGAGGTCACGGAGGGTAGAACTAGAAAAGGTATTAAATGAAGTCGTTTTGAACTATTGCAAGGGGATCGCATAATATGGATGTTTGCCTAGAACTCATTTGATGTAGAGAAAAGTCTAGAGAATGACTGTAGCACGGAACCAGCAGCAAGCAAGCAACAGAGATCTCCCACTGAACTTAACGGTTTAATCGAATGGCTGCTGGCATACAAGCAAGTTATTTGCCTATTTGAAACCACGAAAGAGTGGAAATCAGGACGTCCACTCAGCTCATGGGTGGGACTGTGTTAAGTAGTTCAAGCTAGATCGCACTGCTCGTGGTAAAATGAACACCTATAAATACATTGTACAACAATCATAAAATTAAGAAAGGTGGGAGTTTGCAGGCATGAGAGTAATGGAGAAATATTGTTCACAGAGAGCCTCATGCGGCCATGAATGTGCAAGACAAGTATTTCCTGTTGGTAGTGTGAGGAGATTTTGGATTTTTGTGGGATTTCGTCCTGTAAGTGAAGCCAATCTATACTGAAAAGCCGAGAAGCACTGTACAGTGAGATGCGCACTGCTGATGATTCCCAATAAGGATGAAACAGCTGTACAGTGCTTCTCGGCTTTTCAGCATAGGTTGGCTTCACTTACAGGACGAAATCCCACAAAAATCCAAAATCCCAAACCTGCTCACAGTACCAACAATATATAAGTAGCTCAGTGGAAGAATACACTTCACCCGATGAGTGAAACTTCTATCTGAGAAGTCGTTGCTCGAGGAGCCAGTCAACACGTGTGACCGCGTGATGTGGATCCCGTGATTGAAGGATGAGCGGCGCTATATCCTGTCTAAGTGCGAGTTAATCACACTGCTGATCAGCCATTCGTGGCCGAACGGTAAAGTGTTCAAACTACTAGCCAGGAGGTCGCGGGTTCGAGACTCTTCGGAGTTTCGTAAGATGCGCACTGCTGATGATTCCCAATAAGGATGAAACAGCTGTACAGTGCTTCTCGGCTTTTCAGCATAGGTTGGCTTCACTTACAGGACGAAATCCCACACAAATATTTCCGTGTAGATGAATAGTGATAAACAACGTAACACATCAATGGAGACTTACGCTGCGTTGGTTCTGAACCTGAGAGACCAAGATAGTTGGAACTCTGAGTCAGTGCGTCGAGAATGAATTCATTGATTCGATTTCTGAAAGGGACGTATCGGAAGTGGGGGGGTAGAGAAGCTGTATTTAAGTCGACGGTGAAGATGGTTAAAGAGTTATCGACTCATCACTACTTAGTTAAATCGAGTAGCCTTATGGCGAACGCTGACGGGACTGGTCGAAATCGATCGTTCCTGAGCGGAAAGCTGCTATGGGGATATCGGTGTTCGGTCCTCTTCCGCGGGAAGGCATCGGGGCGTAAGATTTGTCATTCTGTTTCACTTTTTAAGGACCGATATAGTTGACCACCGTCGATATGAGGCAGAGACAATTCTGCTGCCTAATATATGGGGTTCATTCGATAGGGGTCATACTGTACTCGTAAATGATTGAAGCGATAATTATGCAGGAGTGAATAGTGCAAACGAGCTGTACTTTTCTACAACAAGCAGTACCACGTAGAATACGAAAATCCACAGAAAACATTAGTGCACTCTAGCGATTGGATAATGGGAGACAACACTGGTCTGGCCTCAACGGAATATTAGCGCCCTAACCTAAAGTAGTGACATACGCGTGATATTACCGAGAGGAAGTAATATTTTCATCGCATATTCACTGATGTCGCGTTTGAGATAATTGATACGCAAAAACGTACACCAATGTCTTTAACATTTTCAGTATGGATTAACTCCTTCAAGCATGAAGAACCGTTGGAAATCCAAAAAAAACGCCTTCTTCCCGTGAATTGGTCTCAGCAAGATAACGCATTCGCGAAATAAATCCATTTGCGAGATTCAGCTGGATCCCAGTTGAATCACTCACTTGTAATATTCTTAACTGAGTGTGCTGCACAAAAGCTGTTCATATTTCAGTTGGTATGCTGTTTGAGATATCGCAGTATGCACTATTTAAGTAAGATCGGTGAAGACTTCGACAGTCTGCGACCAGTCTCCCCCTTCTTGAGGTAGACGCAGTTGTTGTCAAGCTGTTGACGCTGTCTTAATTTGAAAATGAGCGTAGTTCACCAAATGCGCACACCTGTTCAAGTACGGTTGATGAAAATCCGGGGACTAAGCCTACTTGAGTCCCAAGAAGAGCGAAGCCCGACATGAGCTGTGCAGTTTTAACGCGGCAAAGTGCGCAATAAAAACGAGGGTAGGGTGCCTATTTGTCCCAAATCACGCCCAGAAAGAATGTGATGTCATCTCATTGGATTCCTACAACCCGAACGAAAGGCATAGCCACCTAAATTAACTTGAATCGGACGAAAAAAAGAAGCTTGAATTATCAACGATTTGCTAGGGGTCGGGTGATAGAGCGAACTAAGTGAATAAATCTATCTAACACAAGTTTGGGGGTACAGCATCTAGGGCAAGATGTCAATAGCATTTACTATGAGGTACCAAATTCGACTGTTGAGGGACAGCACAAAGTCGTAATTCGTCTGATTTCTTCATTACTTTGACCAACCCCATTCGTCAGTTCATGAACCGATGCAGTGATACCCAACATCCTCGGATGATTCAGCTCGATACACATTCGACGCTGTGTTACTGGAACCGATATAGCTGGCGGTGTTAGGAGAGTTGTACTATCTACGACGCACATGCTGACTTCTCCTGGCCAAAAACCTAGTTCCACACAGAGGACGGAGGCGCATTTCCAAAGAGCAGTAAGGGAGTCTAAATTACGGGCGAAATTATTACGTTTAATGGTAATGAACACCAGAAAATCCTTAGGAATGCTAACATTCATCCACAGATTTTTTTCACATACAGGCGTGCCTTTCCGATGACCTTGGAATTTGTGTCGTTATACACCTCGCCGATTCCGTTTCGACCATTTCAAAATCAGTTTGTCGGCACTTATCCGTCAAGTGATTTCCACTATTGCATTTAGAGCGAGTTCACCAGTCCCTAAGCCGGCCACTTACTTATTTGTGAGCATATTATCCCAAAAATCGGAACCATAAGGTTTGTCATCATTGCCGCAATGCGCCGGGTTATAAAACGAGGCAAATCATCATCAACGTCACGGAGAGCAACGCCAGTGTTTACCACCGTACTACTAAAAAATGCTTTTCATTATACTTGAGGCTTTAAAGCGTAGAAAGAGTGGTCGAGGTACGGATCTGGTTATAGCGCATCGCAACTATTCTACGGTGTTAACAAAGTAACAAGCGCTCAATTAGGACAAACGCCACTGACACGGATTAGCCACCATTTCTTGCAGTCTACATTTAAGCAAATGGGGCGAGTCATGGATCCTAAAACGCGGATCGCACCAATACCTAAACTCTTCGTAAGCTATTTCACGCCGTTCTGCCAAGTCCTATGTTGCCTATCTCACAGTTTGCACAATTCTGACAAGAGTTGTCTCGATAGACGATGTTTCGATGTGTGTAGCACATGACCAAACCATCGCGGTTGATGGTGTTGGGTATTTTAAGCATCCGAAGTACTTGCTATACAATCAAATTCCCGCTTTCTAATTACCTCGTTAAGTTGACGCCATCTGACGCTTTTGAGGGATGGGTGTTTGAAAACATGCAGACGCCCCACACCATCTAGCCGCAGAGGCCATATCTCGCAACCACACAACAACGCAGCCCCAACTGTAGCCTGGTACACGTGAACCTTGGACACAGTGATGTGCATTTTTGACGCCACAACTGACGCACTCGGGATTCGTGCATTTGAGTCACGCATTTAATTCATCAGACACTCGTCAGAGTCCATACAACTACTGAGGTATGCAAAATTCTCCAAAACCTCCAACAATTCTCCTTGAAGTGTAGAGGGTACGTTCACGGATTGTACATTCTGAGGAATGAATTTGCATGTTAAAGGTGCACGGCGCGTGCTGAAAAATAGTATGGTGGTGATCACTTTATGCAACTGAGCTCATACTTGGCTCTTGTCTTCAAAGATGAGGACGATGTCGTTTACCTACTCAAAATCGATAAGGCTCTCACCAGCAACGAGTTGAACACCGAGGTTTTGAAGACCCTCCAGGTTCGCCGAAAAAACTGAGGAACTTCGGATGGCTCTCAGCAAGACTTTAGTGTCGCTCACTGGTTAATTGATAGATGATGGCGATTGAGTAGTTTGTGATCCGCTCACGATCATCCGGTGATTCGGTGACGAATAGGGTTCTCCTTCATGTATTGGTAAAAATCGCAGGACTTGGCGAGGACCTCAGGACCCAGAAAGTATCCTCTGGACGCTAGTCCAAGCGGAATCATCCAAATGTTTCGTCTATTTCGACAACTGCCTCCAAATTTATTGATAACGGTTTCCGAATATGTGTGAGCACGCTGATGAAGGGTTGACCGCATTCGCCAATTACATGGCACCCTATCGAATGCACATAAAATTAAAAAGTTATCAAAACCCAGCTTCTAGCCTTTCCAGGTACCCGTTTATATTGATCCGCAGCATTCAGCGGTGCTGGTGGCCAAAGTCCTTAGATTCCATATGGTGACTGGCGAGTTGAACCCTAACACCAGGTCGTGAAAAGCAGTCTGGTCAGCAGATGGACTTACTCTACTCAGTCCAGACAATATCAAGTTACAGAGGTGAAGACGTGTTACTGCACATGGGCAAGCCTTCCGAAAATAGTCTTTTTTGACCGATTGCGGGAAAAAACAGGAGAGTAACCCTTTAGTAGGCAGGACAGGAAAACTACTGCTGCGAAAAGTTCGGATAATGTCAGTGGGTTCCGTCTATCAGAATACAGTGTATTCGTTTCTTTCAGAGTCTGGTTGATACATTTCGGGAGAGCTCCATAATTAAGACTCGAACTTACTAACCGGATGATCCGTGTATGAACCTTTGTATCTCGGTCCTCCTTCCTAGGCTTTAGCAACGTGGTATTAAATCAGCCCTCGAGTGACGCGGCAGCTACGCGCCAAAAGAGTGCTAAGCTGAACGATTGTTTTATTATTATTGCAAGAGAGGGATGGCAACCGATGCCGGTGAAGTTCATGTTGTTGGTTTCTTCATGAATTATCGGTATGAGGATTTTGGATAGTAGACTCTCTGAACTCATCATCATCATCATCATCAACGAGAGCATGACATCAGTGTTCAATACCGATGCTTCCATGATTTATTTGAAAGCCTTATTGTGAAGAAAAGAATAAATGTGGACGGAGAAGGGACTTGGTGCTGGCTTACTACAATCATTCCGAGATGCCTACACCTCCAAGCACTCATTCAGGCAATCTGGATAGAAACTGACAACAAGATCGCTACTGACATCCGTTGGCAGCCAACCGGGAGCAGTAAGGATCACGCGGTCCCTATCCTGGAAGGCGAGTAAGACCGACAGCACCGAAACGTTTCGTAATCACCTTCATACCCCTCTGTTTACGCCACTCTGGATTTGGCACGTAAAACGGCACTCTTCGGGAAAAAATGGCTAGGTATACGCAACACATGTCCCAACCAACGCAGCTTCTAATGCTGGACATAACCTTCAATGAAAGTACCCATTACACAACCACGAACTCGCTTTCTAACTGCCTCATTACGGATACGCCGACACCAACAAACAGGAGCTATGGTTCTGAGACAACAATTGTCGAACACCTGAGGATGTCTCAGTTCCGCAGCCCGAACAGGCCAAGTCTCACAGCCATACAACAGAATAGCCCTCATTGTAGCGTGATACACACGTCCCTTGAGATTCAGGGATAAACCACTCTGACGCCATAGGTGTCTCAAATCAGCAAACGCGACCCGAGCCTTGCAGATTTGTGTTGTGCACTCATCCGTCACACTACAGTTGGGACTAATACAACTTCCAAGATACGTAAGACGCTCCACAACTTCGAGTGATTTCCTCTGAATTCAGTGACCGCATGTCCAGAAGCATGACCTTACACTTTGTAGGTGCAAAGTGCATACCAAAGGACAGGATGACTTTGGTCAGTTCATCCAAGAACTCTTGCGCCCTCTCCTCTTCGAACATGAGAACGATGTCGTCTGCATGTTCCAGATCGGCAAGGTTTTCGTCACAGGCTATTTGAACATCGGGGTTTTGGAGACCCTCCAGCGTTCGTCTTGTGATTTCATCGATCATAAAGTTAAACAGGAATGGAGAGAGTGGGCATCCCTGACGGACACTGCTTTATGTACGGAAGCTTTAGGAGAGCTCGCTGTTTACTCTCAGATCCGAAAGTCTGGGAATACAAAGTGGTCATTATGTTCACGAACTTCCGAGGCATACCTTGGTGAGCAAGTGTGTCAAGCAGAACAGACCGGTCAACCAAGTCAAATGCGCCTTGGAAATCCAGGAACACTAGAAGTGTGGGTCGCTTAAACGCATGGAGTTGTTCTAGCACCTGGGGAAGTGTGAAGATTTGGTCAACACAACCCCTACCAAGCCGGAATCCTGCTTGCTGCTCTCCAGTCGGTGTTTCACGAGTCACCACAAGGAGACGCCAACAGTCTCGTTACGACCGGGGGGAAGCTGATCCCCCTGTGGTTGCCACACCCACTACGAGCCCCTTTTTTTTAAAATGGGCAGTATCACCGACTCTCCCCAGCTGTGTGGGACAGACTCCTTTTCCCAAATGCAAGCAGACAGATCAGACAAGCGCTGACTGAGAACTTCACCCCCATCTTTGGACAGTGTGGGCGGGAGGTCATCCGGATCAGAGGCTCGGTGGAAATAATCTTCGGGCATTACCGGCTTCCTGGGCCTCTTCCATTTCCTTGGCTTTCTGTGTCCACCACACTTCGTGGTTGGCTTTCACGCTCACCTTCACTTGACGTCTGATAATTCATCACATCAAGTTATATTCCGGGCCGGCTGGGATGTTTCTACGAGATTTAAGCAATGCCACCGTTCGGTCTGATATCCAGTGCTTGGGTGCATCTAGTTGGGTCGTGCCACAGGCAAAATTCCCAGCACTATGCAAAGAGGTGGAAATCACGTCCCAGCATGCGTTCACACCCGAAGGTGGAGCATTTGGAAGAGACTCTACAAAACGATTCTGGTAAGTTCGTCTGACATTCGAATCTGCTAGTCATTGAGTTGCCAAGCGGTTTATCCGCAACTTACGCGGCCCCAGAAAACGTAGGGAGAACCGACTCCTGACGAGATCGTAGTCGGAATCCACAAATGTGTTTCAAGACAACCGGCAGTCATTTCTTGTAATACATCGTAATGCATCGTAATATACATATCGTAATACATCGGCTAAATTTACGTGGAAAGTCGGTAAAGATGGGCAGTATATAACTCAAAATGAAGTGCAAACACATGACACGTGATTAACTGGTACGCAGGCAGAAGACTGACTCGGAAAAAAGACTCCTGACTCGTAGTCGGAATCCACAAATGTGTTTCAAGACAACCGGCAGTCATTTCTTGTAATACATCGTAATGCATCGTAATATACATATCGTAATACATCGGCTAAATTTACGTGGAAAGTCGGTAAAGATGGGCAGTATATAACTCAAAATGAAGTGCAAACACATGACACGTGATTAACTGGTACGCAGGCAGAAGACTGACTCGGAAAAAAGACCCTCAGAATGGTGACGCTATATCATCCGAAAAAAGCACAGGGGCTGAGATACTGCCACGTTGCCCAGGCTTCCATAGGAGCAGTCGAGCAACCTTGAGGTCGTTCCCGTCCGTGCCCAGGTAGCGTGCATTCGAAACAATTCCGGAGCCGACTAATCCTGTCTCGTGAACTAATCGACCAAAAGAAGGAAAAGAAAAACCAGACCGGAAAATGCAGTACTTAGTGACTGTCGCAAATATCCGTAGAGGACGATGTGTTTGAAAAAAATCGTTCACCTTTAGCACCCTTTCGGTGCCTAACTGCCATGCCGCCAGAAGGAAGCACGACGGCTGGGATACTTCCAGGTCACCCAAGCCTAGACGAGAGAAGTCGAGATGCAGAGATTGGGTTCGAACCACGGACCATCCGTTCGGTAGATTCGCGCTCTAACCACTGGGCCACCTGGCACACACGAGCACACTTATGTTGAGCCATTCTTGCGATCCAACGGGCGAAAAAATCACAGTTGTTGCATACACCAGCAACTTTGGGAAACCTTCTGAAAGGAATTACGCTCCGCGTACGATGTACGTTTATAGTAGACTGATGGTTCTCCCTAGTGACTTGTCTATCACGAGCAATGGCTATTTAGAATTGGCACCTCAGGTGCTCCGCCAGAAACACCCCAATACTTTGGATCAACGTAAATACAATGGAACACACCTTAAGCGTGCAAGGCTATAGGCCACAATAGGGAGCTCTTCGAAAACAATCCAACGCATGACGTCTTCCGTTTCCAACAATTCTTGTGCGTTATTTTCGTTCAGCTCCGCTTCTTGGTAAGTGTACTCCAGAGAGACGTTGTAACCATCCTTGCACTTACCCTTTGAACGAGAAAAAAACAAAATCGGTATTAGCATGAATATAAACAGACAGATTAAACCTTGGGGACGAACAACCAAATTTCAGCGAACTCCTTGTTACACAATGTTGAAACGTATTTCATCATTGTGAGATCTCGAAAGAATGGAACTGAAGATCCTCAATTTCAACGCAGGTTTCTTGTTATGCTGAAAATCATTTCCAGTTAATTAGTTACAAAGACTAGTATTTGGGTAACTGTGTTCAATAGACCGAAACTCTCCAACAGCCCTCAGATTAAGTTCAGGATGCAGACACTCATCTCCATTTCCCAGAGTTTGTCGACATTTATGCTGCCCTCAATTTACTAAAAATGTACAGCACTCTTCGTTATGCATGAACGGAGAGCGTCCTCCAACATGTATAAAGTAGTTTGAAGACGAAGGCAAGAACGATTCCATTAAATCGTAGTTATAAAAAATTTCGTAAACACGATAAATACAGGAAGATATGCCGTTCCAAGCTAAGGAGAGGCTGACGAGAAACAGCTTGTTTGAGAAGCTGAGCAGATGGCGGTGGCCATCATAATCACAATCAACCGAAGGCCAAATTAGATGTGTAAGGTAGCGACTAACCCCGTTATGGAAGCCAAACCAACCACGAGTTTTACTTGTCATGCGTTCTCATGCCTACACAGGGTCTCAGGATAAACAAGTGCCAAACATAGGGAACAGTTTGAAACATACATTAACAGAAGAGTTTTTGTGCTTAAGCGTCCAAAGATTCTTCTCCAATTGTTTCGCCTCTGAGCACACCATGCTGAAACGATCTACAGCATATTTCCACTGGCTCCAAAAGCGTATATACTCTTGAAGGAAGGCTTCAAAGGAGTTATTTTCGCTCTGTGAATCAAGAAAGCAGCTGGATTCCGAAAGTGTATCCTAAACCAAATAAGTTAACGCATAAACAGATCAAACATACCACTAGAAACTCCGATTCTTTGCAGGGCACGTTTTCCAGAGATCGATTGATGTAGAGGTTAGCGAGGTGGGTCAAATCCAACGGCAAGGGAAGCTCACATTCAGCGCCTGCTGACTTCTCAAACGAAATGGAAGGTCGAACGTTGATCTCAGACTCGGTTCTGACAGCGGTATCTGCGGGCCGCCTCATTTCCTCTTCAGCTGGCTGTAATTCATCAAGCACCGGAAAGTATAACTGAGCCCCTGTGGGCACTTCATCCACCAGATCACAAGTAGGATCAGCTGCAACAGAAGAATCTCGGTTTTCTTCAGAAGGAATCAGGGTTTCAATCTTATTGGCTTCAGGACTAATTTCCGGGACGGGATCTTCAATAGACGGGATGTCATGATCAGGAACCGACAGCTTCTCCAACTGAGAAAGCAAATCCGAATCCTAAGGCTATTTTCTTCAAACTTGGAAAACTTACCCTTAGTTTAGTTTTCTTCGGACGACAAGCTTCTGCCATTACGAGCTACTGCTGACACCGTTGGAAAACGTGAAATTTTGAACACCCCAGGAAGGTAAAATCTAGGGGGTAATCCCCGTGGTAACGAACGACAGCCGTGACGGTTAATCAGATGAAAAGAATCGAAAGATGGATGTGGAATGCGAAAGGAGTTGCCGGAATGCCAGCCTCATTTATCTCGCGGTATGAAAGTGAGCGCTGAAAGGGGGTAATAGGGGACGCCACTAACGTAAACATATGTAATGAACATATAAAGCAAACATACAGCAAACGCCGCCACGAAAAGCCGATGCGACAAAGAAAGGAGAACAAACCAAGCACAGACAGGGGAAGTCGAGATGCAGAGGTCCGATTCGAACCATGGACCTTCCGGTCAGTAAATTTGCGCCCCAACCACTGAGCCATCTCAACTTCGGGGAGGAATAACACGTTGGTAATCGTGTATAGTGTTGCTAAAACACTGGACAAATCGAAATTCGGGCCTTGAGAAACATTGAGTTACCATGTAAACAACGCAATTACCTAGTAGAAAGTCTCCCAGGCTTGTAGCGACATATGCCCTAGGTAAATCCGTGAACATGAATGTGGCAGTCTTAGATTCCTTGAATTCTGCATTGAGCGAATCCACAAAAAACAACAGGTGTCCAGTGCGGCCTGAAGATGGATACATCTTATTAGCAGTGAGGTTCGGAAAACTTGCGTTTGTGAGTGAGGCGACAGCATTTCCAACATACTTGTCCTGTTTGGGCTGAGACAATGAAAGTGACAGGCCCAAAAACTACCTAAAATACTAGCTGTAGATTGTTAGAATGATGGCCACAGTCCCTCATATGCAAAATATTCCGAAACGATGTCTTATCAACTGAGAGTAGTACGTATTTCGGGGGTGTGAATACGAGGGACAAAGTACACATTCTTGGTTTGCGAGTTAAGTTTCAACAATTCCCTGTAAAACAGCTCCAGCGGAGCACAACCGGCTTCTCGGAAAATCAACGAGTACATCCTAGAGTCTCAATAACCACACTAGACGCTAATCTAATCATCATCACCTAAACATCAGTCTCAGACAGTGATGCATTGCTGCATAACCAGAGGCTCGATTTCTATTTGTCTCGTTGCGGATTCGCTGGTACCAGCTTACACGAGCTTTGGTACTGGCAAAACGGTTGCCGAAGACCTGAAGATGTTTAACTACCGCCGTTCTCAGTGGCCATGTCTCACAGCCATATAATGATGCAGCCTATAGTGAAACCTAATACACACGCCACTTAAGACATCTAGCTGTCTCAAATAAGCAAAGGCGAATCAAGGCAGATAAATGCATCAACCTTATTTCTCACGCCAACCTCGGAACCAATACAACTTCCAAAATGCATAAGACGCCCCACAACTTCGAGTCTCTCTGGATTGTAAGTAAAGTATTCGGTGATTGCATCTCCGAGAGCAAGACCGTACACCTTGTGAGTGCAAAGCGCACGCAAAAGGACTGGATAACTTTGGTCAGTTCATCCAAAAGCAACCATGCCTTCTCTTAGAGGACAAGAGTGATTTTGTATGCATATTCCAGATCACGTGTAGCTACGTGAGCACTAGGATTTTGAAGACCTCTGTGTGTCTGTCTCACTATCCCGTCCACACGAAACTAAGCAGTCATGGAGAGCATGTGCGCCCTTGTAGGATAGAATTTGTGTGCAACAGCTTTTGAATAGCTCTGCCTATGTCCTCAAGCAAGTCTGAGAACAAAAAGAACATATTATATTAACAAACTTCTGAGGCATTCCATGCTGAGAAAGTGTATACGATTAGGCGAGTAAAATGTACCTTGGAAATCCAAGAATACCAAAGTTAAGGGCCGTTTATACGTGTGGCGTTGTTCTCGCATCTGACCGAAGTGTGAAGAATTCCTCAAGGAAACCCCTACAAGGTCGGGACCTGCTTGTCGCTCTCGAGTCAACGCTCCAGGGGCAACCATAAGGCGACGAAGAAGTGACGCCAACAGCCTTGTTACAACTAGTATCTACCTGCCACCCATGTTATTACTGTACTCAACATGGGTTCATCCTCTGGAAATGGATATTATTATCGATTCTCTCTAGTTGTCCGGGACAGTCCCCTATCCCAGATACAGACAAACAGGTCAGAATAGTGCCGACTGCGGACCTCAGTCCCATCTTTGAACAAAACGGGTGGGAGGTAATCCAGACCAGCTCTTCGGCGGCACTTGAGAGAACTTATAGAGCCATAAAACTGAGGCCGTAAGGGATTCCAGGTTCACCGCCAAATTGGACACGGAAATTGATCCTTAGTGAAGATGGTTGGACTACTTTGATCCTTGGTCGTTTGCTCACCCGCTGCCCCCAAAGACCAGTCGCACAGAACAATCTAAATAATCTTAGGGTACTCCGGGCATTCTTTGTCTCTTCGATTTCCTTGGGCTTTCGTGTTCACATAAGATACCTATGCCGATTCACTTGACGTCTGGTAATTCTTCGGGTTGAATCATGTTCTGGACTGGTGAGGACATTTCTCTGAGATTACAGCAATAATATTGTTCTGTTTGACATCCAGCGATCCACCCCATGGGCGGAACGCTCAGCAATGTGCAAGGGAGACAAGGAAGTTGGAAGATAGTCCTTTAAAATCCGAGGTCTGCCCAATTCCAACCTGCTTATTGAGTTCTTCGCTCCTTACGGAGAAGTGACAAGTGGAGAGAAGCGATTCTGGATGAGCACATCATCACCGAAAGCATAACATTAATGGATTTCTGCCATAACACCACTATCCATTCGGGGGCCTTATTGTGTTAGGCAGGAATCCACGCGGATATATCCATTCGCCTTATTGTGTTAGGCAGGAATCCACGCGGATCCCACCATACCGCACGCCTTTAGGCGCTGCTACGGCCGAGAAGCCTGGCTGGCTCGAGGTTGGCCCAGAATTCGGGACGCTTGCCGGTCCGGCATCAAGGCGATATCTGATTGGTCAACAGTCTGGACCCAACAGCCAATTATGACCCAGTATTGTCCAAATGCCGGTTGTCAATGGCGCATTCAGAACGCGTCGGAAATTCCAGAAAGTTATAACCGCTTACGCTATATATACGAAGCCCTGTACAACTGTTTTTGACTTCGTTTTAGGCGTTAATAGAGCTTGTGCACCTTTGGTGGTTGTTTTGACGTGAACGCTAGGTTGGGAGGCTCAGACCGAGATCTA